>NW_027276229.1:0-42678 GCF_030028105.1 Mobula birostris
TGTCCCCTGCCCCAGCACCGCCTGTCTCTGTGTCCCCAGTCCCTACACCCATTGTCTCACTGTCCCCAGTCCCTACACACCCTCTCTCTGTGTCCCAGTCCTTACACCCCAGTCTCTGTGTCCCCACTCCCTACACCCCCCCCGTCTCTGTGTCCCCAATCCCTACACCCTCCGTCTCAGTGTCCCCAGTCCCTACACCCCTTGTCTCTGTCTCCCGGTCCCCTACACCCCCGTCTCTGTGTCCACAGTCCGTACACCCCCGGTCTCTATGTCCCCAACCCCTATACCCTCCGTCTCTGTGTCCCCAGTCCCTTCACCCCCCCGTCTCTGTGTACCCAGCCACTACACCCCCCTGTCTCTGTTTCCCCAGTCCCTACACACCCCGTCTCTGTGTCCCCAGTCCCTACACACTCCGTCTCTGTGTCCCCAGCCCCTACAACCCCCGTCTCTGTGCCCCCAGTCCCTACACACCCCCCGTCTCTGTGTCCCCAGACCCTACACCCCCCGTCTCTGTGTCCCCCCGTCCCCTACACCCCACCGTCTCTGTGCCAGCCGTCCCTACACCACCTGTCTCTGTGTCCCCAGCCCCTACACACCCTGTCTCTGTGTCCCCAGTCCCTATACCCCCTGTCTCTGTGTCCCAAGCCCCTACACACACCGTATCTGTGCCCCCAGTCCCTACACCACCCCATCTCTGTGTCCCCAGCCCCAACACCCACCATCTCTGTGTCCCCAGCCCTACACCCCCCGTCTCTGTGTCCCCAGTCCCTACACCACCCGTCTCTGTGTCCCCAGCCCCTACACCCCCCGTCTCTATGTCCCCAGTCCCTACACCCCCCGTCTCTGTGTCCCCAGTCCCTACACCCCCCGTCTCTGTGTCCCCAGTCCTACACGCCCCCGTCTCTGTGTCCCCAGCCCCTACACCCTCCGTCTCTGTGTCCCCAGTCCCTACACCCCCCATCTCTGTTTCCCCAGCCACTACACCCCCCGTCTCTGTGTCCCCCAGTCCCTACACACCCAGTCTCTGTGTCCCCAGTCCCTACACCCTCCGTCTCTGTGTCCCCAGCCCCTACACTGCCCCCGTCTCTGTGCCCCCAGTCCCTACACCCTCCGTCTCTGTGTCCCCAGTCCCTACACCCCCCGTCTCTGTGTCCCCAGCCCCTACACCCCCCCCGTCTCAGTGTCCCCAGCCCCTACACCCTCCGTCTCTGTGTCCCCAGTCCCTACACCCTCCGTCTCTGTGTCTCCAGTCCCTACACACCCCGTCTCTGTGTCCCCAGCCCCTACACCCCCCGTCTCTGTGTCCCCAGCCCCTACACCCTCCGTCTCTGTGTCCCCAGCCCCGACAAACCCCGGTCTCTGTGCCCCCAGTCCCTACAACCCGCCGTCTCTGTGTCCACAGAACCTACACCCCCCGTATCTGTATCCCCAGACCCTACACCCCTGTCTCTGTGTCCCCAGTCACTACACCCTCCGTCGCTGTGTCCCCAGCCCCTACACCCCCCGTCTCTGTGTCCCCAGTCCCTACACCCCCCGTCTCTGAGTCCCCAGTCCCTACACCCCCTGTCTCTGTGTCCCCAGTCCCTACACCCGCCTTCTCTGTGTCCCCAGTCCCTACACCCCCGTCTCTGTGTCGCCAGCCCCTACACCCCGGTCTCTGTGTCCCCAGTCCCTCCACCCCCTGTCTCTGTGCCCCAGTCCCTCCACCCCCTGTCTCTGTGTCCCCAGTCCCTACTCCCCCTGTCTCAGTGTCCCCAGCCCCTAACACACCCCGTCTCTGTGTCCCTAGTCCCTACACCCCCCGTCTCTGTGCCCCCAGCCCCGACAACACCCCGTCTCTGTGTCCCCAGTCCCTACACACCCCGTCTCTGTGTCCCCAGACCCTACACCCCCCGTCTCTGAGCCCCCAGCCCCTACACTCTCGGTCTCTGTGTCCCCAGTCCCTACACCCCCCGTCTCTGTGTCCCCAGTCCCTACACCCCCCCGTCTCTGTGTCCCCAGTCCCTACACGCCCTGTCTCTGTGTCCCCACTCCCTACTCCCCCTGTCTCTGTGTCCCAGCCCCTACACACCCCGTCTCCGTGTCCCCAGTCCCTACACCCCCAGTCTCTGTGCCCCCAGCCCCGACACACCCCGTCTCTGTGTCCCCAGTCCCGACACACCCCGTCTCTGTGCCCCCAGTCCCTACACACCCCGTCTCTCTGTCCCCAGTCCCGACACACCCCGTCTCTGTGCCCCCAGTCCCTACACACCCCGTCTCTGTGTCCCCAGTCCCTACACCCCCGACTCTGTGTCCTCAGCCGCTACACCCTCTGTCTCTGTGTCCCCAGTCCCTACACCCCCCGTCTCTGTGTCCCCAGTCCCTACACCCTCTGTCTCTGTGTCCCCAGTCCCTACACCCTCCGTCTCTGTGTCCCCAGCCCCTACACACCCCGGTCTCTGTGCCCCCAGTCCCTACACCCCCCGTCTCTGTGTCCCCAGCCCCTACACCACCCATCTCTGTGTCCCCAGTCCCTACACCCCCTGTCTCTGTGTCCCCAGTCACTACACCCCCCGTCTCTGTGTCCCAAGCCCCTACACCCCCTGTCTCTGTGCCCCAGTCCCTACACCACCCGTCTCTGTGTCCCCTGCCCCTACACCCACCGTCTCTGTGTCCCCTGTCCCAACACCCCCTGTCTCTGTGTCCACAGTCCCTACACCCATTGTCTCTGTGTCCCCAGTCCCTACACACCCTGTCTCTGTGCCCCCAGTCCTTACACCCCAGTCTCTGTGTCCCCACTCCCTACACACCCCCCGTCTCTGTGTCCCCAGCCCCTACACCCCCCATCTCTGTGTCCCCAATCCCTACACCCTCCGTCTCAGTGTCCCCAGTCCCTACACCCCTTGTCTCTGTCTCCCCGGTCCCTACACCCCCGTCTCTGTGTCCCCAGTCCCTACACCCCCGGTCTCTATGTCCCCAACCCCTATACCCTCGGTCTCTGTGTCCCCACTCCCATCACCCCCCGTCTCTGTGTCCCCAGCCACTTCACCCCCGTCTCTGTTTCCCCAGTCCCTACACACCCCGTCTCTGTGTCCCCAGTCCCTACACACTCCGTCTCTGTGTCCCAAGCCCCTACACCCCCCGTATCTGTGCCCCCAGTCCATACACCACCCGTCTCTGTGTCTCCAGCCCCTACACCCACCGTCTCTGTGTCCCCAGCCCCTACACCCCCCGTCTCTGTGTCCCCAGTCCCTACACCCCCTGTCTCTGTGTCCCCAGCCCCTACACCCCCCCGTCTCTATGTCCCCTGTCCCTACACCCCCTGTCACTGTGTCCCCAGTCCCTACACCCTCCGTCTCTGTGTCCACAGTCCCTACACCCCCTGTCTCTGTGTCCCCTGCCCCTACACCCCCCGTCTCTGTGTCCCCAGTCCCCTACACCCCCCGTCTCTGTGTCTGAAGTCCCTACACGCCCTGTCTCTGTGTCCCCAGTCGCTACTCCCCCCTGTCTCTGTGTCCCAGCCCCTACACACCCCGTCTCTGTGTCCCCAGTCCCTACACCCCCAGTCTCTGTGCCAACAGCCCCGACACACCCCGTCTCTGTGTCCCCAGTCCCTACACACCCCGTCTCTGTGCCCCCAGTCCCTACACACACTGTCTCTGTGTCCCCGGTCCCTACACCCCCCGTCTCTGTGTCCCCAGCCCCTACACCCCCCGTCTCTGTTTCCCCAGCCACTACACCCCCCGTCTCTGTGTCCCCAGTCCCTACACACCCCGTCTCTGTGTCCCCAGTCCCTACACCCTCCGTCTCTGTGCCCCCAGTCCCTACACCCCCCGTCTCTGTGCCCCCAGTCCCTACACCCCCCGTCTCTGTGTCCCCAGTCCCTACACCGCCCGTCTCTGTGTCCCCAGTCCCTACACACCCCGTCTCTGTGTCCCCAGCCCCTACACCCCCCGTCTCTGTGACCCCAGCCCTACACCCCGTCTCTGTGCCCCCAGTCCCTACACCCCCCGTCTCTGTGTCCCCAGTAACTACACTCCCCGTCTCTGTGTCCCCAGTCCCTACACCCTCCGTCTCTGTGTCACCAGTCCCTACACCCCTTGTCTCTGTGTCCCCAGTCCCTACACCCCCGTTTCTGTGTCCCCAGTCCCCTACACCCCCGGTCTCTGTGTCCCCAACCCCTACACCCTCCGTCTCTGTGTCCCCAGTCCCTACACGCCCTGTCTCTGTGTCTCCAGTCCCTACACCCCCTGTCTCTGTGTCCCCAGCCCCTACACCCCCCGTCTCTATGTCCCCTGTCCCTACACCCCCTGTCACTGTGTCCCCAGTCCCTACACCCTCCGTCTCTGTGTCCACAGTCCCTACACCCCCTGTCTCTGTGTCCCCAGCCCCTACACCCCCCGTCTCTGTGTCCCCAGTCCCTACAACACCCGTCTCTGTGTCTGAAGTCCCTACACGCCCTGTCTCTGTGTTCCCCAGTCGCTACTCCCCCCTGTCTCTGTGTCCCCAGCCCCTACACACCCCGTCTCTGTGTCCCCAGTCCCTACACCACCAGTCTCTGTGCCCCCAGTCCCTACACACCCCGTCTCTGTGCCCCCAGTCCCCTACACACCCTGTCTCTGTGTCCCCAGTCCCTACACCCCCCGTCTCTGTGTCCCCAGCCCCTACACACCCCCGTCTCTGTTTCCCCAGCCACTACACCCCCCGTCTCTGTGTCCCCAGTCCCTACACACCCCGTCTCTGTGTCCCCAGTCCCTACACCCTCCGTCTCTGTGCCCCCAGTCCCTTCACCCCCCGTCTCTGTGCCCCCAGTCCCTACACCCCCCGTCTCTGTGCCCCCAGTCCCTACACCGCCCGTCTCTGTGTCCCCAGTCCCTACACACCCCGTCTCTGTGTCCCCAGCCCCTACACCCCCCCGTCTCTGTGACCCCAGCCCCTACACACCGTCTCTGTGCCCCCAGTCCCTACACCCCCCGTCTCTGTGTCCCCAGTCCCTACACTCCCCGTCTCTGTGTCCCCAGTCCCTACACCCTCCGTCTCTGTGTCACCAGTCCCTACACCCCTTGTCTCTGTGTCCCCAGTCCCTACACCCCCGTTTCTGTGTCCCCAGTCCCTACACCCCCGGTCTCTGTGTCCCCAACCCCTACACCCTCCGTCTCTGTGTCCCAGTCCCTATACCACCCGTCTCTGTGTCCCCCAGCCACTACACCCCCCGTCTCTGTTTCCCCAGTCCCTACACACCCCGTCTCTGTGTCCCCAGTCACTACAGACTCCGTCTCTGTGTCCCGAGCCCCTACACCCCCGTCTCTGTGCCCCCAGTCCCTACACACCCCCGTCTCTGTGTCCCCAGACCCTACACCCCCCGTCTCTCTGTCCCCAGTCCCTACACCACCGTTTCTGTGCCAGCAGTCCCTACACCACCTGTCTGTGTCCCCCAACCCCTACACACCCTGTCTCTGTGTCCCCAGTCCCTACACCCCCTGTGTCTGTGTCCCAAGCCCCTACACACCTCGTCTCTGTGCCCCCAGTCCCTACACCACCCGTCTCTGTGTCCCCAGCCCCTACACCCACCGTCTCTGTGTCCCCAGCCCCTACACCCCCCGTCTCTGTGTCTCCAGTCCCTACACCCTCTGTCTCTGTGTCCCCAGCCCCTACACCCCCCCGTCTCTATGTCCCCTGTCCCTACACCCCCTGTCCTCTGTGTCCCCAGTCCCTACACACTCCGTCTCTGTGTCCACAGTCCCTACACCCCCCGTCTCTGTGTCCCCAGCCCCTACACCCCACGTCTCTGTGTCCCCAGTCCCTACACCCCCCGTCTCTGTGTCTGAAGTCCCTACACGCCCTGTCTCTGTGTCCCCAGTCCCTACTCCCCCTGTCTCTGTGTTCTCAGCCCCTACACACCCGTCTCTGTGTCCCCAGTCCCTACAACCCCCAGTCTCTGTGCCCCCAGCCCCGACACACCCCGTCTCTGTGTCCCCAGTCCCTACACACCCCGTCTCTGTGCCCCCTGTCCCTACACACCCTGTCTCTGTGTCCCCAGTCCCTACACCCCCCGTCTCTGTGTCCCCAGCCCCTACACCCTCCGTCTCTGTGTCCCCAGACCCTACACCCCTCCGTCTCTGTGTCCCCAGTCCATACACGCCCTGTCTCTGTGTCCCCAGTCCCCTACACACCCTGTCTCTGTGTCCGCAATCCCTACACCCCCCGTCTCTGTGTCCCCAGCCCCTACACACCCCCGTCTCTGTGTCCCCAGTCCCTACACACCCCGTCTCTGTGTCCCCAGTCCCTACACCCCCGTCTCTGTGTCCTCAGCCGCTACACCCTCTGTCTCTGTGTCCCCAGTCCCCTACACCCCCCGTCTCTGTGTCCCCAGTCCCTACATCCCCTGTCTCTGTGTCCCCCAGTCCCTACACCCTCCGTCTCTGTGTCCCCAGCCCCTACACACCCCGGTCTCTGTGCCCCCAGTCCCTACACCCCCCGTCTCTGTGTCCCCAGCCCCTACACCCCCCATCTCTGTGTCCCCAGTCCCTACACCCCCTGTCTCTGTGTCCCCCAGTCACTACAACCCTCCGTCTCTGAGTCCGCAGCCCCTACACCCCCCCGTCTCTGTGTCCCCAGCCCTACACCCCCTGTCTCCGTGTCCCAAGCCCCTACACCCCCCCGTCTCTGTGCCCCCAGTCCCTACACCACCCGTCTCTGTGTCCCCAGCCCCTACACCCACCGTCTCTGTGTCCCCAGCACCTACACCCCCCGTCTCTGTGTCCCCAGTCCCCTGCACCCCCTGTCTCCTGTGTCCCCAGCCCCTACACCTCCTGTCTCTATGTCGCCAGTCCCTACACCCCCTGTCTCTGTGTCCCCAGTCCCTACACCCTCTGTCTCCTGTGTCCCCAGTCCCTACACGCGCCGTCTCTGTGTCCCCAGCCCCTACACCCCCCGTCTCTGTGTCCCCTGTCCCAACACCCCCTGTCTCTGTGTCCCCAGTCCCTACACCCATTGTCTCTGTGTCCCCAGTCCCTACACACCCCGTCTCTGTGTCCCCAGCCCCTACTCCCCCGTCTCTGTGACCCCAGCCCCTACACCCCGTCTCTGTGCCCCCAGTCCCTACACCCACCGTCTCTGTGTCCCCAGTCCCTACACTCCCCCGTCTCTGTGTCCCCAGTCCCTACACACTCCGTCTCTGTGTCCCCAGTCCCTACTCCCCTTGTCTCTGTGTCCCCAGTCCCTACACCCCCGTTTCTGTGTCCCCAGTCCCTACACCCCCGGTCTCTGTGTCCCCAACCCCTACACCCTCCGTCTCTGTGTCCCCCAGTCCCTATACCCCCCGTCTCTCTGTCCCCAGCCACTACACCCCCCGTCTCTGTTTCCCCAGTCCCTACACACCCCGTCTCTGTGTCCCCGGTCCCAACAGACTCCGTCTCTGTGTCCCCAGCCCCTACACCCCCGTCTCTGTGCCCCCAGTCCCTACACACCCCCGTCTCTGTGTCCCCAGCCACTACACCCCCCGTCTCTGTTTCCCCAGTCCCTACACACCCGGTCTCTGTGTCCCCAGTCCCTACACACTCCGTCTCTGTGTCCACAGCCCCCTACACCCCCGTCTCTGTTCCTCCCAGTCCCTACACACCCCCGTCTCTGTGTCCCAGACCCTACACCCCCCATCTCTGTGTCCCCAGTCCCTACACCCACCGTCTCTGTGCCAGCCGTCCCTACACCACCTGTCTCTGTGTCCCCAGCCCCTACACACCCTGTCTCTGTGTCCCCAGTCCCTACACCCCCTGTCTCTGTGTCCCAAGCCCCTACACCCCCCGTATCTGTGCCCCAGTCCCTACACCACCCGTCTCTGTGTCCCCAGCCCCTACACCCACCGTCTCTGTGTCCCCCAGCCCCTACACCCCCCGTCTCTGTGTCCCCAGTCCCCAACACCCCCTGTCTCTGTGTCCACAGTCCCTACACCCCCCGTCTCTGTGTCCCCAGTCCCTACACCCCCCGTCTCTGTGTCCCCCAGTCCCTACACGCCCTGTCTCTGTGTCTCCAGTCCCTACACCCTCTGTCTCTGTGTCCCCAGCCCCTACACCCCCCGTCTCTATGTCCCCTGTCCCTACACCCCCTGTCTCTGTGTCCCCAGTCCCTACACCCTCCGTCTCTGTGTCCACAGTCCCTACACCACCCGTCTCTGTGTCCCAGACCCTACACCCCCCGTCTCTGTGTCCCCAGTCCCTACACCCTCTGTCTCTGTGTCCCCAGTCCCTACACGCCCCGTCTCTGTGTCCCCAGCCCCTACACCCCCGTCTCTGCGTCCCCTGCCCCAACACCCCCTGTCTCTGTGTCCCCTGTCCCTACACCCATTGTCTCTGTGTCCCCAGTCCCCTACACACCCTGTCTCTCTGTCCCAGTCCTTACACACCAGTCTCTGTGTCCCCACTCCCTACACCCCCCCCCGTCTCTGTGTCCCCAGCCCCTACACCCCCCGTCTCTGTGTCCCCAATCCCTACACCCTCCGTCTCTGTGTCCCCAGTCCCTACACACTCTGTCTCTGTGTCCCCAGTCCCTACACGCCCCGTCTCTGTGTCCCCAGCCCCTACACCCCCCGTCTCTGTGTCCCCTGCCCCAACATCCCCTGTCTCTGTGTCCCCAGTCCCCTACACCCATTGTCTCTGTGTCCCCAGTCCCTACACACCCTGTCTCTGTGTCCCCAGTCCTTACACCCCAGTCTCTGTGTCCCCACTCCCTACACCCCCCCCCCGTCTCTGTGTCCCCAATCCCTACACCCTCCGTCTCAGTGTCCCCAGTCCCTACACCCTTGTCTCTGTCTCCCCGGTCCCTACACCCCCATCTCTGTGTCCCCAGTCCGTACACCCCCGGTCTCTATGTCCCCAACCCCTATACCCTCCGTCTCTGTGTCCCCAGTCCCTTCACCCCCCCGTCTCTGTGTACCCAGCCACTACACCCCCTGTCTCTGTTTCCCCAGTCCCTACACACCCCGTCTCTGTGTCCCCAGTCCCTACACACTCCGTCTCTGTGTCCCCAGCCCCTACACCCCCGTCTCTGTGCCCCCAGTCCCTACACACCCCCGTCTCTGTGTCCCCAGACCCTACACCCCCCGTCTCTGTGTCCCCAGTCCCTACACCCACCATCTCTGCTGCCAGCCGTCCCTACACCACCTGTCTCTGTGTCCCCAGCCCCTACACACCCTGTCTCTGTGTCCCAAGCCCCTACACACACCGTATCTGTGCCCCCAGTCCCTACACCACCCGTCTCTGTGTCCCCAGCCCCTACACCCACCATCTCTGTGTCCCCAGCCCCTACACCCCCCGTCTCTGTGTCCCCAGTCCCTGCACCACCCGTCTCTGTGTCCCCAGCCCCTACACCCCCCGTCTCTATGTCCCCAGTCCCTACACCCCCCGTCTCTGTGTCCCCAGTCCCTACACCCCCCGTCTCTGTGTCCCCAGTCCCTACACGCCCTGTCTCTGTGTCCCCAGTCCCTACACCCCCCGTCTCTGTGTCCCCAGCCCCTACACCCTCCGTCTCTGTGTCCCCAGTCCCTACACCCCCCGTCTCTGTTTCCCCAGCCACTACACCCCCCGTCTCTGTGTCCCCAGTCCCTACACACCCAGTCTCTGTGTCCCCAGTCCCTACACCCTCCGTCTCTGTGTCCCCAGCCCCTACACTGCCCCCGTCTCTGTGCCCCCAGTCCCTACACCCTCCGTCTCTGTGTCCCCAGTCCCTACACCCCCCGTCTCTGTGTCCCCAGCCCCTACACACCCCGTCTCTGTTTCCCCAGCCACTACACCCCCCCGTCTCTGTGTCCCCAGTCCCTACACACCCCGTCTCTGTGTCCCCAGTCCCTACACCCTCCGTCTCTGTGCCCCCAGTCCCTTCACCCCCCGTCTCTGTGCCCCCAGTCCCTACACCCCCCGTCTCTGTGTCCCCAGTCCCTACACCGCCCGTCTCTGTGTCCCCAGTCCCTACACACCCCGTCTCTGTGTCCTCAGCCCCTACACCCCCCGTCTCTGTGACCACAGCCCCTACACCCCGTCTCTGTGCCCCCAGTCCCTACACCCCCCGTCTCTGTGTCCCCAGTCCCTACACTCCCCGTCTCTGTGTCCCCAGTCCCCTACACCCTCCGTCTCTGTGTCACCAGTCCCTACACCCCTTGTCTCTGTGTCCCCAGTCCCTACAACCCCGTTTCTGTGTCCCCAGTCCCTACACCCCCAGTCTCTGTGTCCCCAACCCCTACACCCTCCGTCTCTGTGTCCCCAGTCCCTATACCCCCCGTCTCTGTGTCCCCAGCCACCCACACCCCCCGTCTCTGTTTCCCCAGTCCCTACACACCCCGTCTCTGTGTCCCCAGTCCCTACAGACTACGTCTCTGTGTCCCGAGCCACTACACCCCCGTCTCTGTGCCCCCAGTCCCTACACCCCCAGTCTCTGTGCCAACAGCCCCGACACACCCCCGTCTCTGTGTCCCCAGTCCCTACACACCCCGTCTCTGTGCCCCCAGTCCCTACACACCCTGTCTCTGTGTCCTCAGTCCCTACACCCCCCGTCTCTGTGTCCCAGCCCTACACCCCCCGTCTCTGTTTCCCCAGCCACTACACCCCCCGTCTCTGTGTCCCCAGTCCCTACACACCCCGTCTCTGTGTCCCCAGTCCCTACACCCTCCGTCTCTGTGCCCCCAGTCCCTACACCCCCCGTCTCTGTGCCCCCAGTCCCTACACCCCCCGTCTCTGTGTCCCCAGTCCCTACACCGCCCGTCTCTGTGTCCCCAGTCCCTACACACCCCGTCTCTGTGTCCCCAGCCCCCACACCCCCCGTCTCTGTGACCCCAGCCCCTACACCCCGTCTCTGTGCCCCCAGTCCCTACACCCCCCGTCTCTGTGTCCCCAGTAACTACACTCCCCGTCTCTGTGTCCCCAGTCCCTACACCCTCCGTCTCTGTGTCACCAGTCCCTACACCCCTTGTCTCTGTGTCCCCAGTCCCTACACCCCCGTTTCTGTGTCCCCTGTCCCTACACCCCCTGTCACTGTGTCCCCAGTCCCTACACCCTCCGTCTCTGTGTCCACAGTCCCTACACCCCCTGTCTCTGTGTCCCCTGCCCCTACACCCCCCGTCTCTGTGTCCCCAGTCCCTACACCCCCCGTCTCTGTGTCTGAAGTCCCTACACGCCCTGTCTCTGTGTCCCCAGTCGCTACTCCCCCTGTCCCTGTCTCTGTGTCCCCAGCCCCTACACACCCCGTCTCTGTGTCCCCAGTCCCTACACCCCCAGTCTCTGTGCCAACAGCCCCGACACACCCCGTCTCTGTGTCCCCAGTCCCTACACACCCCGTCTCTGTGCCCCCAGTCCCTACACACCCTGTCTCTGTGTCCCCAGTCCCTACACCCCCCGTCTCTGTGTCCCCAGCCCCTACACCCCCCGTCTCTGTTTCCCCAGTCCCTACACACCCCGTCTCTGTGTCCCCAGTCCCTACACCCTCCGTCTCTGTGCCCCCAGTCCCTACACCCCCCGTCTCTGTGCCCCCAGTCCCTACACCCCCCGTCTCTGTGTCCCCAGTCCCTACACCGCCCGTCTCTGTGTCCCCAGTCCCTACACACCCCGTCTCTGTGTCCCCAGCCCCTACACCCCCCGTCTCTGTGACCCCAGCCCCTACACCCCGTCTCTGTGCCCCCAGTCCCTACACCCCCCGTCTCTGTGTCCCCAGTAACTACACTCCCCGTCTCTGTGTCCCCAGTCCCTACACCCTCCGTCTCTGTGTCACCAGTCCCTACACCCCTTGTCTCTGTGTCCCCAGTCCCTACACCCCCGTTTCTGTGTCCCCAGTCCCTACACCCCCGGTCTCTGTGTCCCCAACCCCTACACCCTCCGTCTCTGTGTCCCCAGTCCCTACACGCCCTGTCTCTGTGTCTCCAGTCCCTACACCCCCTGTCTCTGTGTCCCCAGCCCCTACACCCCCCGTCTCTATGTCCCCTGTCCCTACACCCCCTGTCACTGTGTCCCCAGTCCCTACACCCTCCGTCTCTGTGTCCACAGTCCCTACACCCCCTGTCTCTGTGTCCCCAGCCCCTACACCCCCCGTCTCTGTGTCCCCAGTCCCTACACCCCCCGTCTCTGTGTCTGAAGTCCCTACACGCCCTGTCTCTGTGTCCCCAGTCGCTACTCCCCCTGTCTCTGTGTCCCCAGCCCCTACACACCCCGTCTCTGTGTCCCCAGTCCCTACACCACCAGTCTCTGTGCCCCCAGTCCCTACACACCCCGTCTCTGCGCCCCCAGTCCCTACACACCCTGTCTCTGTGTCCCCAGTCCCTACACCCCCCGTCTCTGTGTCCCCAGCCCCTACACACCCCGTCTCTCTGTCCCCAGCCACTACACCCCCCGTCTCTGTGTCCCCAGTCCCTACACACCCCGTCTCTGTGTCCCCAGTCCCTACACCCTCCGTCTCTGTGCCCCCAGTCCCTTCACCCCCCGTCTCTGTGCCCCCAGTCCCTACACCCCCCGTCTCTGTGCCCCCAGTCCCTACACCGCCCGTCTCTGTGTCCCCAGTCCCTACACACCCCGTCTCTGTGTCCCCAGCCCCTACACCCCCCGTCTCTGTGACCCCAGCCCCTACACACCGTCTCTGTGCCCCAGTCCCTACACCCCCCGTCTCTGTGTCCCCAGTCCCTACACTCCCCGTCTCTGTGTCCCCAGTCCCTACACCCTCCGTCTCTGTGTCACCAGTCCCTACACCCCTTGTCTCTGTGTCCCCAGTCCCTACACCCCCGTTTCTGTGTCCCCAGTCCCTACACCCCCGGTCTCTGTGTCCCCAACCCCTACACCCTCCGTCTCTGTGTCCCCAGTCCCTATACCACCCGTCTCTGTGTCCCCAGCCACTACACCCCCCGTCTCTGTTTCCCCAGTCCCTACACACCCCGTCTCTGTGTCCCCAGTCACTACAGACTCCGTCTCTGTGTCCCGAGCCCCTACACCCCCGTCTCTGTGCCCCCAGTCCCTACACACCCCCGTCTCTGTGTCCCCAGACCCTACACCCCCCGTCTCTCTGTCCCCAGTCCCTACACCACCGTTTCTGTGCCAGCAGTCCCTACACCACCTGTCTGTGTCCCCAACCCCTACACACCCTGTCTCTGTGTCCCCAGTCCCTACACCCCCTGTGTCTGTGTCCCAAGCCCCTACACACCTCGTCTCTGTGCCCCCAGTCCCTACACCACCCGTCTCTGTGTCCCCAGCCCCTACACCCACCGTCTCTGTGTCCCCAGCCCCTACACCCCCCGTCTCTGTGTCTCCAGTCCCTACACCCTCTGTCTCTGTGTCCCCAGCCCCTACACCCCCCGTCTCTATGTCCCCTGTCCCTACACCCCCTGTCTCTGTGTCCCCAGTCCCTACACACTCCGTCTCTGTGTCCACAGTCCCTACACCCCCCGTCTCTGTGTCCCCAGCCCCTACACCCCACGTCTCTGTGTCCCCAGTCCCTACACCCCCCGTCTCTGTGTCTGAAGTCCCTACACGCCCTGTCTCTGTGTCCCCAGTCCCTACTCCCCCTGTCTCTGTGTTCTCAGCCCCTACACACCCCGTCTCTGTGTCCCCAGTCCCTACACCCCCAGTCTCTGTGCCCCAGCCCCGACACACCCCGTCTCTGTGTCCCCAGTCCCTACACACCCCGTCTCTGTGCCCCCTGTCCCTACACACCCTGTCTCTGTGTCCCCAGTCCCTACACCCCCCGTCTCTGTGTCCCCAGCCCCTACACCCTCCGTCTCTGTGTCCCCAGACCCTACACCCTCCGTCTCTGTGTCCCCAGTCCATACACGCCCTGTCTCTGTGTCCCCAGTCCCTACACACCCTGTCTCTGTGTCCGCAGTCCCTACACCCCCCGTCTCTGTGTCCCCAGCCCCTACACACCCCCGTCTCTGTGTCCCCAGTCCCTACACACCCCGTCTCTGTGTCCCCAGTCCCTACACCCCCGTCTCTGTGTCCTCAGCCGCTACACCCTCTGTCTCTGTGTCCCCAGTCCCTACACCCCCCGTCTCTGTGTCCCCAGTCCCTACACCCCCTGTCTCTGTGTCCCCAGTCCCTACACCCTCCGTCTCTGTGTCCCCAGCCCCTACACACCCCGGTCTCTGTGCCCCCAGTCCCTACACCCCCCGTCTCTGTGTCCCCAGCCCCTACACCCCCCATCTCTGTGTCCCCAGTCCCTACACCCCCTGTCTCTGTGTCCCCAGTCACTACACCCTCCGTCTCTGAGTCCGCAGCCCCTACACCCCCCGTCTCTGTGTCCCCAGCCCCTACACCCCCTGTCTCCGTGTCCCAAGCCCCTACACCCCCCGTCTCTGTGCCCCCAGTCCCTACACCACCCGTCTCTGTGTCCCCAGCCCCTACACCCACCGTCTCTGTGTCCCCAGCACCTACACCCCCCGTCTCTGTGTCCCCAGTCCCTGCACCCCCTGTCTCTGTGTCCCCAGCCCCTACACCTCCTGTCTCTATGTCGCCAGTCCCTACACCCCCTGTCTCTGTGTCCCCAGTCCCTACACCCTCTGTCTCTGTGTCCCCAGTCCCTACACGCGCCGTCTCTGTGTCCCCAGCCCCTACACCCCCCGTCTCTGTGTCCCCTGTCCCAACACCCCCTGTCTCTGTGTCCCCAGTCCCTACACCCATTGTCTCTGTGTCCCCAGTCCCTACACACCCCGTCTCTGTGTCCCCAGCCCCTACTCCCCCGTCTCTGTGACCCCAGCCCCTACACCCCGTCTCTGTGCCCCCAGTCCCTACACCCACCGTCTCTGTGTCCCCAGTCCCTACACTCCCCGTCTCTGTGTCCCCAGTCCCTACACACTCCGTCTCTGTGTCCCCAGTCCCTACTCCCCTTGTCTCTGTGTCCCCAGTCCCTACACCCCCGTTTCTGTGTCCCCAGTCCCTACACCCCCGGTCTCTGTGTCCCCAACCCCTACACCCTCCGTCTCTGTGTCCCCAGTCCCTATACCCCCCGTCTCTCTGTCCCCAGCCACTACACCCCCCGTCTCTGTTTCCCCAGTCCCTACACACCCCGTCTCTGTGTCCCCGGTCCCAACAGACTCCGTCTCTGTGTCCCCAGCCCCTACACCCCCGTCTCTGTGCCCCCAGTCCCTACACACCCCCGTCTCTGTGTCCCCAGCCACTACACCCCCCGTCTCTGTTTCCCCAGTCCCTACACACCCGGTCTCTGTGTCCCCAGTCCCTACACACTCCGTCTCTGTGTCCCCAGCCCCTACACCCCCGTCTCTGTTCCCCCAGTCCCTACACACCCCCGTCTCTGTGTCCCCAGACCCTACACCCCCCATCTCTGTGTCCCCAGTCCCTACACCCACCGTCTCTGTGCCAGCCGTCCCTACACCACCTGTCTCTGTGTCCCCAGCCCCTACACACCCTGTCTCTGTGTCCCCAGTCCCTACACCCCCTGTCTCTGTGTCCCAAGCCCCTACACCCCCCGTATCTGTGCCCCAGTCCCTACACCCCCCGTCTCTGTGACCACAGCCCCTACACCCCGTCTCTGTGCCCCCAGTCCCTACACCCCTCGTCTCTGTGTCCCCAGTCCCTACACTCCCCGTCTCTGTGTCCCCAGTCCCTACACCCTCCGTCTCTGTGTCACCAGTCCCTACACCCCTTGTCTCTGTGTCCCCAGTCCCTACACCCCCGTCTCTGTTCCCCCAGTCCCTACACACCCCCGTCTCTGTGTCCCCAGACCCTACACCCCCCATCTCTGTGTCCCCAGCCCCTACACCCTCCGTCTCTGTGTCCCCAGTCCCTACACCCCCCGTCTCTGTTTCCCCAGCCACTACACCCCCCGTCTCTGTGTCCCCAGTCCCTACACACCCAGTCTCTGTGTCCCCAGTCCCTACACCCTCCGTCTCTGTGTCCCCAGCCCCTACACTGCCCCCGTCTCTGTGCCCCCAGTCCCTACACCCTCCGTCTCTGTGTCCCCAGTCCCTACACCCCCCGTCTCTGTGTCCCCAGCCCCTACACACCCCGTCTCTGTTTCCCCAGCCACTACACCCCCCGTCTCTGTGTCCCCAGTCCCTACACACCCCGTCTCTGTGTCCCCTGTCCCTACACCCTCCGTCTCTGTGCCCCCAGTCCCTTCACCCCCCGTCTCTGTGCCCCCAGTCCCTACACCCCCCGTCTCTGTGTCCCCAGTCCCTACACACTCTGTCTCTGTGTCCCCAGTCCCTACACGCCCCGTCTCTGTGTCCCCAGCCCCTACACCCCCCGTCTCTGTGTCCCCTGCCCCAACATCCCCTGTCTCTGTGTCCCCAGTCCCTACACCCATTGTCTCTGTGTCCCCAGTCCCTACACACCCTGTCTCTGTGTCCCCAGTCCTTACACCCCAGTCTCTGTGTCCCCACTCCCTACACCCCCCCCCGTCTCTGTGTCCCCAATCCCTACACCCTCCGTCTCAGTGTCCCCAGTCCCTACACCCCTTGTCTCTGTCTCCCCGGTCCCTACACCCCCGTCTCTGTGTCCCCAGTCCGTACACCCCCGGTCTCTATGTCCCCAACCCCTATACCCTCCGTCTCTGTGTCCCCAGTCCCTTCACCCCCCCGTCTCTGTGTACCCAGCCACTACACCCCCTGTCTCTGTTTCCCCAGTCCCTACACACCCCGTCTCTGTGTCCCCAGTCCCTACACACTCCGTCTCTGTGTCCCCAGCCCCTACACCCCCGTCTCTGTGCCCCCAGTCCCTACACACCCCCGTCTCTGTGTCCCCAGACCCTACACCCCCCGTCTCTGTGTCCCCAGTCCCTACACCCACCATCTCTGTGCCAGCCGTCCCTACACCACCTGTCTCTGTGTCCCCAGCCCCTACACACCCTGTCTCTGTGTCCCCAGTCCCTATACCCCCTGTCTCTGTGTCCCAAGCCCCTACACACACCGTATCTGTGCCCCCAGTCCCTACACCACCCGTCTCTGTTTCCCCAGCCCCTACACCCACCATCTCTGTGTCCCCAGCCCCTACACCCCCCGTCTCTGTGTCCCCAGTCCCTGCACCACCCGTCTCTGTGTCCCCAGCCCCTACACCCCCCGTCTCTATGTCCCCAGTCCCTACACCCCCCGTCTCTGTGTCCCCAGTCCCTACACCCCCCGTCTCTGTGTCCCCAGTCCCTACACGCCCTGTCTCTGTGTCCCCAGTCCCTACACCCCCCGTCTCTGTGTCCCCAGCCCCTACACCCTCCGTCTCTGTGTCCCCAGTCCCTACACCCCCCGTCTCTGTTTCCCCAGCCACTACACCCCCCGTCTCTGTGTCCCCAGTCCCTACACACCCAGTCTCTGTGTCCCCAGTCCCTACACCCTCCGTCTCTGTGTCCCCAGCCCCTACACTGCCCCCGTCTCTGTGCCCCCAGTCCCTACACCCTCCGTCTCTGTGTCCCCAGTCCCTACACCCCCCGTCTCTGTGTCCCCAGCCCCTACACACCCCGTCTCTGTTTCCCCAGCCACTACACCCCCCGTCTCTGTGTCCCCAGTCCCTACACACCCCGTCTCTGTGTCCCCTGTCCCTACACCCTCCGTCTCTGTGCCCCCAGTCCCTTCACCCCCCGTCTCTGTGCCCCCAGTCCCTACACCCCCCGTCTCTGTGTCCCCAGTCCCTACACCGCCCGTCTCTGTGTCCCCAGTCCCTACACACCCCGTCTCTGTGTCCCCAGCCCCTACACCCCCCGTCTCTGTGACCACAGCCCCTACACCCCGTCTCTGTGCCCCCAGTCCCTACACCCCTCGTCTCTGTGTCCCCAGTCCCTACACTCCCCGTCTCTGTGTCCCCAGTCCCTACACCCTCCGTCTCTGTGTCACCAGTCCCTACACCCCTTGTCTCTGTGTCCCCAGTCCCTACACCCCCGTCTCTGTTCCCCCAGTCCCTACACACCCCCGTCTCTGTGTCCCCAGACCCTACACCCCCCATCTCTGTGTCCCCAGTCCCTACACCCACCGTCTCTGTGCCAGCCGTCCCTACACCACCTGTCTCTGTGTCCCCAGCCCCTACACACCCTGTCTCTGTGTCCCCAGTCCCTACACCCCCTGTCTCTGTGTCCCAAGCCCCTACACCCCCCGTATCTGTGCCCCCAGTCCCTACACCACCCGTCTCTGTGTCCCCAGCCCCTACACCCACCGTCTCTGTGTCCCCAGCCCCTACACCCCCCGTCTCTGTGTCCCCAGTCCCAACACCCCCTGTCTCTGTGTCCACAGTCCCTACACCCCCCGTCTCTGTGTCCCCAGTCCCTACACCCCCCGTCTCTGTGTCCCCAGTCCCTACACGCCCTGTCTCTGTGTCTCCAGTCCCTACACCCTCTGTCTCTGTGTCCCCAGCCCCTACACCCCCCGTCTCTATGTCCCCTGTCCCTACACCCCCTGTCTCTGTGTCCCCAGTCCCTACACCCTCCGTCTCTGTGTCCACAGTCCCTACACCACCCGTCTCTGTGTCCCCAGACCCTACACCCCCCGTCTCTGTGTCCCCAGTCCCTACACCCTCTGTCTCTGTGTCCCCAGTCCCTACACGCCCCGTCTCTGTGTCCCCAGCCCCTACACCCCCGTCTCTGCGTCCCCTGCCCCAACACCCCCTGTCTCTGTGTCCCCTGTCCCTACACCCATTGTCTCTGTGTCCCCAGTCCCTACACACCCTGTCTCTCTGTCCCCAGTCCTTACACACCAGTCTCTGTGTCCCCACTCCCTACACCCCCCCGTCTCTGTGTCCCCAGCCCCTACACCCCCCGTCTCTGTGTCCCCAATCCCTACACCCTCCGTCTCTGTGTCCCCAGTCCCTACACACTCTGTCTCTGTGTCCCCAGTCCCTACACGCCCCGTCTCTGTGTCCCCAGCCCCTACACCCCCCGTCTCTGTGTCCCCTGCCCCAACATCCCCTGTCTCTGTGTCCCCAGTCCCTACACCCATTGTCTCTGTGTCCCCAGTCCCTACACACCCTGTCTCTGTGTCCCCAGTCCTTACACCCCAGTCTCTGTGTCCCCACTCCCTACACCCCCCCCCGTCTCTGTGTCCCCAATCCCTACACCCTCCGTCTCAGTGTCCCCAGTCCCTACACCCCTTGTCTCTGTCTCCCCGGTCCCTACACCCCCGTCTCTGTGTCCCCAGTCCGTACACCACCGGTCTCTATGTCCCCAACCCCTATACCCTCCGTCTCTGTGTCCCCAGTCCCTTCACCCCCCCGTCTCTGTGTACCCAGCCACTACACCCCCTGTCTCTGTTTCCCCAGTCCCTACACACCCCGTCTCTGTGTCCCCAGTCCCTACACACTCCGTCTCTGTGTCCCCAGCCCCTACACCCCCGTCTCTGTGCCCCCAGTCCCTACACACCCCCGTCTCTGTGTCCCCAGACCCTACACCCCCCGTCTCTGTGTCCCCAGTCCCTACACCCACCATCTCTGTGCCAGCCGTCCCTACACCACCTGTCTCTGTGTCCCCAGCCCCTACACACCCTGTCTCTGTGTCCCCAGTCCCTATACCCCCTGTCTCTGTGTCCCAAGCCCCTACACACACCGTATCTGTGCCCCCAGTCCCTACACCACCCGTCTCTGTTTCCCCAGCCCCTACACCCACCATCTCTGTGTCCCCAGCCCCTACACCCCCCGTCTCTGTGTCCCCAGTCCCTGCACCACCCGTCTCTGTGTCCCCAGCCCCTACACCCCCCGTCTCTATGTCCCCAGTCCCTACACCCCCCGTCTCTGTGTCCCCAGTCCCTACACCCCCCGTCTCTGTGTCCCCAGTCCCTACACGCCCTGTCTCTGTGTCCCCAGTCCCTACACCCCCCGTCTCTGTGTCCCCAGCCCCTACACCCTCCGTCTCTGTGTCCCCAGTCCCTACACCCCCCGTCTCTGTTTCCCCAGCCACTACACCCCCCGTCTCTGTGTCCCCAGTCCCTACACACCCAGTCTCTGTGTCCCCAGTCCCTACACCCTCCGTCTCTGTGTCCCCAGCCCCTACACTGCCCCCGTCTCTGTGCCCCCAGTCCCTACACCCTCCGTCTCTGTGTCCCCAGTCCCTACACCCCCCGTCTCTGTGTCCCCAGCCCCTACACACCCCGTCTCTGTTTCCCCAGCCACTACACCCCCCGTCTCTGTGTCCCCAGTCCCTACACACCCCGTCTCTGTGTCCCCTGTCCCTACACCCTCCGTCTCTGTGCCCCCAGTCCCTTCACCCCCCGTCTCTGTGCCCCCAGTCCCTACACCCCCCGTCTCTGTGTCCCCAGTCCCTACACCGCCCGTCTCTGTGTCCCCAGTCCCTACACACCCCGTCTCTGTGTCCCCAGCCCCTACACCCCCCGTCTCTGTGACCACAGCCCCTACACCCCGTCTCTGTGCCCCCAGTCCCTACACCCCCCGTCTCTGTGTCCCCAGTCCCTACACTCCCCGTCTCTGTGTCCCCAGTCCCTACACCCTCCGTCTCTGTGTCACCAGTCCCTACACCCCTTGTCTCTGTGTCCCCAGTCCCTACACCCCCGTTTCTGTGTCCCCAGTCCCTACACCCCCAGTCTCTGTGTCCCCAACCCCTACACCCTCCGTCTCTGTGTCCCCAGTCCCTATACCCCCCGTCTCTGTGTCCCCAGCCACTACACCCCCCGTCTCTGTTTCCCCAGTCCCTACACACCCCGTCTCTGTGTCCCCAGTCCCTACAGACTCCGTCTCTGTGTCCCGAGCCCCTACACCCCCGTCTCTGTGCCCCCAGTCCCTACACCCCCAGTCTCTGTGCCAACAGCCCCGACACACCCCGTCTCTGTGTCCCCAGTCCCTACACACCCCGTCTCTGTGCCCCCAGTCCCTACACACCCTGTCTCTGTGTCCTCAGTCCCTACACCCCCCGTCTCTGTGTCCCCAGCCCCTACACCCCCCGTCTCTGTTTCCCCAGCCACTACACCCCCCGTCTCTGTGTCCCCAGTCCCTACACACCCCGTCTCTGTGTCCCCAGTCCCTACACCCTCCGTCTCTGTGCCCCCAGTCCCTACACCCCCCGTCTCTGTGCCCCCAGTCCCTACACCCCCCGTCTCTGTGTCCCCAGTCCCTACACCGCCCGTCTCTGTGTCCCCAGTCCCTACACACCCCGTCTCTGTGTCCCCAGCCCCCACACCCCCCGTCTCTGTGACCCCAGCCCCTACACCCCGTCTCTGTGCCCCCAGTCCCTACACCCCCCGTCTCTGTGTCCCCAGTAACTACACTCCCCGTCTCTGTGTCCCCAGTCCCTACACCCTCCGTCTCTGTGTCACCAGTCCCTACACCCCTTGTCTCTGTGTCCCCAGTCCCTACACCCCCGTTTCTGTGTCCCCAGTCCCTACACCCCCGGTCTCTGTGTCCCCAACCCCTACACCCTCCGTCTCTGTGTCCCCAGTCCCTACACGCCCTGTCTCTGTGTCTCCAGTCCCTACACCCCCTGTCTCTGTGTCCCCAGCCCCTACACCCCCCGTCTCTATGTCCCCTGTCCCTACACCCCCTGTCACTGTGTCCCCAGTCCCTACACCCTCCGTCTCTGTGTCCACAGTCCCTACACCCCCTGTCTCTGTGTCCCCAGCCCCTACACCCCCCGTCTCTGTGTCCCCAGTCCCTACACCCCCCGTCTCTGTGTCTGAAGTCCCTACACGCCCTGTCTCTGTGTCCCCAGTCGCTACTCCCCCTGTCTCTGTGTCCCCAGCCCCTACACACCCTGTCTCTGTGTCCCCAGTCCCTACACCCCCCGTCTCTGTGTCCCCAGCCCCTACACACCCCGTCTCTGTTTCCCCAGCCACTACACCCCCCGTCTCTGTGTCCCCAGTCCCTACACACCCCGTCTCTGTGTCCCCAGTCCCTACACCCTCCGTCTCTGTGCCCCCAGTCCCTTCACCCCCCGTCTCTGTGCCCCCAGTCCCTACACCCCCCGTCTCTGTGCCCCCAGTCCCTACACCGCCCGTCTCTGTGTCCCCAGTCCCTACACACCCCGTCTCTGTGTCCCCAGCCCCTACACCCCCCGTCTCTGTGACCCCAGCCCCTACACCCCGTCTCTGTGCCCCCAGTCCCTACACCCCCCGTCTCTGTGTCCCCAGTCCCTACACTCCCCGTCTCTGTGTCCCCAGTCCCTACACCCTCCGTCTCTGTGTCACCAGTCCCTACACCCCTTGTCTCTGTGTCCCCAGTCCCTACACCCCCGTTTCTGTGTCCCCAGTCCCTACACCCCCGGTCTCTGTGTCCCCAACCCCTACACCCTCCGTCTCTGTGTCCCCAGTCCCTATACCCCCCGTCTCTGTGTCCCCAGCCACTACACCCCCCGTCTCTGTTTCCCCAGTCCCTACACACCCCGTCTCTGTGTCCCCAGTCCCTACAGACTCCGTCTCTGTGTCCCGAGCCCCTACACCCCCGTCTCTGTGCCCCCAGTCCCTACACCCCCAGTCTCTGTGCCAACAGCCCCGACACACCCCGTCTCTGTGTCCCCAGTCCCTACACACCCCGTCTCTGTGCCCCCAGTCCCTACACACCCTGTCTCTGTGTCCTCAGTCCCTACACCCCCCGTCTCTGTGTCCCCAGCCCCTACACCCCCCGTCTCTGTTTCCCCAGCCACTACACCCCCCGTCTCTGTGTCCCCAGTCCCTACACACCCCGTCTCTGTGTCCCCAGTCCCTACACCCTCCGTCTCTGTGCCCCCAGTCCCTACACCCCCCGTCTCTGTGCCCCCAGTCCCTACACCCCCCGTCTCTGTGTCCCCAGTCCCTACACCGCCCGTCTCTGTGTCCCCAGTCCCTACACACCCCGTCTCTGTGTCCCCAGCCCCTACACCCCCCGTCTCTGTGACCCCAGCCCCTACAACCCGTCTCTGTGCCCCCAGTCCGTACACCCCCCGTCTCTGTGTCCCCAGTAACTACACTCCCCGTCTCTGTGTCCCCAGTCCCTACACCCTCCGTCTCTGTGTCACCAGTCCCTACACCCCTTGTCTCTGTGTCCCCAGTCCCTACACCCCCGTTTCTGTGTCCCCAGTCCCTACACCCCCGGTCTCTGTGTCCCCAACCCCTACACCCTCCGTCTCTGTGTCCCCAGTCCCTACACGCCCTGTCTCTGTGTCTCCAGTCCCTACACCCCCTGTCTCTGTGTCCCCAGCCCCTACACCCCCCGTCTCTATGTCCCCTGTCCCTACACCCCCTGTCACTGTGTCCCCAGTCCCTACACCCTCCGTCTCTGTGTCCACAGTCCCTACACCCCCTGTCTCTGTGTCCCCAGCCCCTACACCCCCCGTCTCTGTGTCCCCAGTCCCTACACCCCCCGTCTCTGTGTCTGAAGTCCCTACACGCCCTGTCTCTGTGTCCCCAGTCGCTACTCCCCCTGTCTCTGTGTCCCCAGCCCCTACACACCCTGTCTCTGTGTCCCCAGTCCCTACACCCCCCGTCTCTGTGTCCCCAGCCCCTACACACCCCGTCTCTGTTTCCCCAGCCACTACACCCCCCGTCTCTGTGTCCCCAGTCCCTACACACCCCGTCTCTGTGTCCCCAGTCCCTACACCCTCCGTCTCTGTGCCCCCAGTCCCTTCACCCCCCGTCTCTGTGCCCCCAGTCCCTACACCCCCCGTCTCTGTGCCCCCAGTCCCTACACCGCCCGTCTCTGTGTCCCCAGTCCCTACACACCCCGTCTCTGTGTCCCCAGCCCCTACACCCCCCGTCTCTGTGACCCCGGCCCCTACACCCCGTCTCTGTGCCCCCAGTCCCTACACCCCCCGTCTCTGTGTCCCCAGTCCCTACACTCCCCGTCTCTGTGTCCCCAGTCCCTACACCCTCCGTCTCTGTGTCACCAGTCCCTACACCCCTTGTCTCTGTGTCCCCAGTCCCTACACCCCCGTTTCTGTGTCCCCAGTCCCTACACCCCCGGTCTCTGTGTCCCCAACCCCTACACCCTCCGTCTCTGTGTCCCCAGTCCCTATACCACCCGTCTCTGTGTCCCCAGCCACTACACCCCCCGTCTCTGTTTCCCCAGTCCCTACACACCCCGTCTCTGTGTCCCCAGTCCCTACAGACTCCGTCTCTGTGTCCCGAGCACCTACACCCCCGTCTCTGTGCCCCCAGTCCCTACACACCCCCGTCTCTGTGTCCCCAGAACCCTACACCCCCCGTCTCTCTGTCCCCAGTCCCTACACCACCGTTTCTGTGCCAGCAGTCCCTACACCACCTGTCTGTGTCCCCAACCCCTACACACCCTGTCTCTGTGTCCCCAGTCCCTACACCCCCTGTGTCTGTGTCCCAAGCCCCTACACACCTCGTCTCTGTGCCCCCAGTCCCTACACCACCCGTCTCTGTGTCCCCAGCCCCTACACCCACCGTCTCTGTGTCCCCAGCCCCTACACCCCCCGTCTCTGTGTCTCCAGTCCCTACACCCTCTGTCTCTGTGTCCCCAGCCCCTACACCCCCCGTCTCTATGTCCCCTGTCCCTACACCCCCTGTCTCTGTGTCCCCAGTCCCTACACACTCCGTCTCTGTGTCCACAGTCCCTACACCCCCCGTCTCTGTGTCCCCAGCCCCTACACCCCACGTCTCTGTGTCCCCAGTCCCTACACCCCCCGTCTCTGTGTCTGAAGTCCCTACACGCCCTGTCTCTGTGTCCCCAGTCCCTACTCCCCCTGTCTCTGTGTTCTCAGCCCCTACACACCCCGTCTCTGTGTCCCCAGTCCCTACACCCCCAGTCTCTGTGCCCCCAGCCCCGACACACCCCGTCTCTGTGTCCCCAGTCCCTACACACCCCGTCTCTGTGCCCCCTGTCCCTACACACCCTGTCTCTGTGTCCCCAGTCCCTACACCCCCCGTCTCTGTGTCCCCAGCCCCTACACCCTCCGTCTCTGTGTCCCCAGACCCTACACCCTCCGTCTCTGTGTCCCCAGTCCATACACCCCCTGTCTCTGTGTCCCCAGTCCCTACACACCCCGTCTCTGTGTCCGCAGTCCCTACACCCCCCGTCTCTGTGTCCCCAGCCCCTACACACCCCCGTCTCTGTGTCCCCAGTCCCTACACACCCCGTCTCTGTGTCCCCAGTCCCTACACCCCCGTCTCTGTGTCCTCAGCCGCTACACCCTCTGTCTCTGTGTCCCCAGTCCCTACACCCCCCGTCTCTGTGTCCCCAGTCCCTACACCCCCTGTCTCTGTGTCCCCAGTCCCTACACCCTCCGTCTCTGTGTTTCCCAGCCCCTACACACCCCGGTCTCTGTGCCCCCAGTCCCTACACCCCCCGTCTCTGTGTCCCCAGCCCCTACACCCCCCATCTCTGTGTCCCCAGTCCCTACACCCCCTGTCTCTGTGTCCCCAGTCACTACACCCTCCGTCTCTGAGTCCGCAGCCCCTACACCCCCCGTCTCTGTGTCCCCAGCCCCTACACCCCCTGTCTCCGTGTCCCAAGCCCCTACACCCCCCGTCTCTGTGCCCCCAGTCCCTACACCACCCGTCTCTGTGTCCCCAGCCCCTACACCCACCGTCTCTGTGTCCCCAGCACCTACACCCCCCGTCTCTGTGTCCCCAGTCCCTGCACCCCCTGTCTCTGTGTCCCCAGCCCCTACACCTCCTGTCTCTATGTCGCCAGTCCCTACACCCCCTGTCTCTGTGTCCCCAGTCCCTACACCCTCTGTCTCTGTGTCCCCAGTCCCTACACGCGCCGTCTCTGTGTCCCCAGCCCCTACACCCCCCGTCTCTGTGTCCCCTGTCCCAACAGCCCCTGTCTCTGTGTCCCCAGTCCCTACACCCATTGTCTCTGTGTCCCCAGTCCCTACACACCCCGTCTCTGTGTCCCCAGCCCCTACTCCCCCGTCTCTGTGACCCCAGCCCCTACACCCCGTCTCTGTGCCCCCAGTCCCTACACCCACCGTCTCTGTGTCCCCAGTCCCTACACTCCCCGTCTCTGTGTCCCCAGTCCCTACACACTCCGTCTCTGTGTCCCCAGTCCCTACTCCCCTTTTCTCTGTGTCCCCAGTCCCTACACCCCCGTTTCTGTGTCCCCAGTCCCTACACCCCCGGTCTCTGTGTCCCCAACCCCTACACCCTCCGTCTCTGTGTCCCCAGTCCCTATACCCCCCGTCTCTCTGTCCCCAGCCACTACACCCCCCGTCTCTGTTTCCCCAGTCCCTACACACCCCGTCTCTGTGTCCCCGGTCCCAACAGACTCCGTCTCTGTGTCCCCAGCCCCTACACCCCCGTCTCTGTGCCCCCAGTCCCTACACACCCCTGTCTCTGTGTCCCCAGCCACTACACCCCCCGTCTCTGTTTCCCCAGTCCCCTACACACCCGGTCTCTGTGTCCCCAGTCCCTACACACTCCGTCTCTGTGTCCCCAGCCCCTACACCCCCGTCTCTGTTCCCCCAGTCCCTACACACCCCCGTCTCTGTGTCCCCAGACCCTACACCCCCCATCTCTGTGTCCCCAGTCCCTACACCCACCGTCTCTGTGCCAGCCGTCCCTACACCACCTGTCTCTGTGTCCCCAGCCCCTACACACCCTGTCTCTGTGTCCCCAGTCCCTACACCCCCTGTCTCTGTGTCCCAAGCCCCTACACCCCCCGTATCTGTGCCCCCAGTCCCTACACCACCCGTCTCTGTGTCCCCAGCCCCTACACCCACCGTCTCTGTGTCCCCAGCCCCTACACCCCCCGTCTCTGTGTCCCCAGTCCCAACACCCCCTGTCTCTGTGTCCACAGTCCCTACACCCCCCGTCTCTGTGTCCCCAGTCCCTACACCCCCCGTCTCTGTGTCCCCAGTCCCTACACGCCCTGTCTCTGTGTCTCCAGTCCCTACACCCTCTGTCTCTGTGTCCCCAGCCCCTACAACCCCCGTCTCTATGTCCCCTGTCCCTACACCCCCTGTCTCTGTGTCCCCAGTCCCTACACCCTCCGTCTCTGTGTCCACAGTCCCTACACCACCCGTCTCTGTGTCCCCAGACCCTACACCCCCCGTCTCTGTGTCCCCAGTCCCTACACCCTCTGTCTCTGTGTCCCCAGTCCCTACACGCCCCGTCTCTGTGTCCCCAGCCCCTACACCCCCGTCTCTGTGTCCCCTGCCCCAACACCCCCTGTCTCTGTGTCCCCTGTCCCTACACCCATTGTCTCTGTGTCCCCAGTCCCTACACACCCTGTCTCTCTGTCCCCAGTCCTTACACACCAGTCTCTGTGTCCCCCACTCCCTACACCCCCCCCGTCTCTGTGTCCCCAGCCCCTACACCCCCCGTCTCTGTGTCCCCAATCCCTACACCCTCCGTCTCTGTGTCCCCAGTCCCTACACACTCTGTCTCTGTGTCCCCAGTCCCTACACGCCCCGTCTCTGTGTCCCAGCCCCTACACCCCCCCGTCTCTGTGTCCCCTGCCCCAACACCCCCTGTCTCTGTGTCCCCAGTCCCTACACCCATTGTCTCTGTGTCCCCAGTCCCTACACACCCTGTCTCTGTGTCCCCAGTCCTTACACCCCAGTCTCTGTGTCCCCACTCCCTACACCCCCCCCGTCTCTGTGTCCCCAATCCCTACACCCTCCGTCTCAGTGTCCCCAGTCCCTACACCCCTTGTCTCTGTCTCCCCGGTCCCTACACCCCCGTCTCTGTGTCCCCAGTCCGTACACCCCCGGTCTCTATGTCCCCAACCCCTATACCCTCCGTCTCTGTGTCCCCAGTCCCTTCACCCCCCCGTCTCTGTGTACCCAGCCACTACACCCCCTGTCTCTGTTTCCCCAGTCCCTACACACCCCGTCTCTGTGTCCCCAGTCCCTACACACTCCGTCTCTGTGTCCCCAGCCCCTACACCCCCGTCTCTGTGCCCCCAGTCCCTACACACCCCCGTCTCTGTGTCCCCAGACCCTACACCCCCCGTCTCTGTGTCCCCAGTCCCTACACCCACCGTCTCTGTGCCAGCCGTCCCTACACCACCTGTCTCTGTGTCCCCAGCCCCTACACACCCTGTCTCTGTGTCCCCAGTCCCTATACCCCCTGTCTCTGTGTCCCAAGCCCCTACACACACCGTATCTGTGCCCCCAGTCCCTACACCACCCGTCTCTGTGTCCCCAGCCCCTACACCCACCATCTCTGTGTCCTCAGCCCCTACACCCCCCGTCTCTGTGTCCCCAGTCCCTGCACCACCCGTCTCTGTGTCCCCAGCCCCTACACCCCCCGTCTCTATGTCCCCAGTCCCTACACCCCCCGTCTCTGTGTCCCCAGTCCCTACACCCCCCGTCTCTGTGTCCCCAGTCCCTACACGCCCTGTCTCTGTGTCCCCAGTCCCTACACCCCCCGTCTCTGTGTCCCCAGCCCCTACACCCTCCGTCTCTGTGTCCCCAGTCCCTACACCCCCCGTCTCTGTTTCCCCAGCCACTACACCCCCCGTCTCTGTGTCCCCAGTCCCTACACACCCAGTCTCTGTGTCCCCAGTCCCTACACCCTCCGTCTCTGTGTCCCCAGCCCCTACACTGCCCCCGTCTCTGTGCCCCCAGTCCCTACACCCTCCGTCTCTGTGTCCCCAGTCCCTACACCCACCGTCTCTGTGTCCCCAGCCCCTACACACCCCGTCTCTGTTTCCCCAGCCACTACACCCCCCGTCTCTGTGTCCCCAGTCCCTACACACCCCGTCTCTGTGTCCCCAGTCCCTACACCCTCCGTCTCTGTGCCCCCAGTCCCTTCACCCCCCGTCTCTGTGCCCCCAGTCCCTACACCCCCGTCTCTGTGTCCCCAGTCCCTACACCGCCCGTCTCTGTGTCCCCAGTCCCTACACACCCCGTCTCTGTGTCCCCAGCCCCTACACCCCCCGTCTCTGTGACCCCAGCCCTACACCCCGTCTCTGTGCCCCCAGTCCCTACACCCCCCGTCTCTGTGTCCCCAGTCCCTACACTCCCCGTCTCTGTGTCCCCAGTCCCTACACCCTCCGTCTCTGTGTCACCAGTCCCTACACCCCTTGTCTCTGTGTCCCCAGTCCCTACACCCCTGTTTCTGTGTCCCCAGTCCCTACACCCCCGGTCTCTGTGTCCCCAACCCCTACACCCTCCGTCTCTGTGTCCCCAGTCCCTATACCCCCCGTCTCTGTGTCCCCAGCCACTACACCCCCCGTCTCTGTTTCCCCAGTCCCTACACACCCCGTCTCTGTGTCCCCAGTCCCTACAGACTCCGTCTCTGTGTCCCGAGCCCCTACACCCCCGTCTCTGTGCCCCCAGTCCCTACACACCCCCGTCTCTGTGTCCCCAGACCCTACAACCCCCCCGTCTCTCTGTCCCCAGTCCCTACACCACCGTTTCTGTGCCAGCAGTCCCTACACCACCTGTCTGTGTCCCCAACCCCTACACACCCTGTCTCTGTCTCCCCAGTCCCTACACCCCCTGTGTCTGTGTCCCAAGCCCCTACACACCTCGTCTCTGTGCCCCCAGTCCCTACACCACCCGTCTCTGTGTCCCCAGCCCCTACACCCACCGTCTCTGTGTCCCCAGCCCCTACACCCCCCGTCTCTGTGTCTCCAGTCCCTACACCCTCTGTCTCTGTGTCCCCAGCCCCTACACCCCCCGTCTCTATGTCCCCTGTCCCTACACCCCCTGTCTCTGTGTCCCCAGTCCCTACACACTCCGTCTCTGTGTCCACAGTCCCTACACCCCCCGTCTCTGTGTCCCCAGCCCCTACACCCCCCGTCTCTATGTCCCTGTCCCTACACCCCCTGTCTCTGTGTCCCCAGTCCCTACACACTCCGTCTCTGTGTCCACAGTCCCTACACCCCCCGTCTCTGTGTCCCCAGCCCCTACACCCCCCGTCTCTGTGTCCCCAGTCCCTACACCCTCTGTCTCTGTGTCCCCAGTCCCTACACGCCCCGTCTCTGTGTCCCCAGCCCCTACACCCCCCGTCTCTGTGTCCCCTGCCCCAACACCCCCTGTCTCTGTGTCCCCAGTCCCTACACCCATTGTCTCTGTGTCCCCAGTCCCTACACACCCTGTCTCTGTGTCCCCAGTCCTTACACCCCAGTCTCTGTGTCCCCACTCCCTACACCCCCCCCGTCTCTGTGTCCCCAATCCCTACACCCTCCGTCTCAGTGTCCCCAGTCCCTACACCCCTTGTCTCTGTCTCCCCGGTCCCTACACCCCCGTCTCTGTGTCCCCAGTCCGTACACCCCCGGTCTCTATGTCCTCAACCCCTATACCCTCCGTCTCTGTGTCCCCAGTCCCTTCACCCCCCCGTCTCTGTGTACCCAGCCACTACACCCCCTGTCTCTGTTTCCCCAGTCCCTACACACCCCGTCTCTGTGTCCCCAGTCCCTACACACTCCGTCTCTGTGTCCCCAGCCCCTACACCCCCGTCTCTGTGCCCCCAGTCCCTACACACCCCCGTCTCTGTGTCCCCAGACCCTACACCCCCCGTCTCTGTGTCCCCAGTCCCTACACCCACCGTCTCTGTGCCAGCCGTCCCTACACCACCTGTCTCTGTGTCCCCAGCCCCTACACACCCTGTCTCTGTGTCCCCAGTCCCTATACCCCCCTGTCTCTGTGTCCCAAGCCCCTACACACACCGTATCTGTGCCCCAGTCCCTACACCACCCGTCTCTGTGTCCCCAGCCCCTACACCCACCATCTCTGTGTCCCCAGCCCCTACACCCCCCGTCTCTGTGTCCCCAGTCCCTGCACCACCCGTCTCTGTGTCCCCAGCCCCTACACCCCCGTCTCTATGTCCCCAGTCCCCTACACCCCCCGTCTCTGTGTCCCCAGTCCCTACACCCCCCGTCTCTGTGTCCCCAGTCCCTACACGCCCTGTCTCTGTGTCCCCAGTCCCTACACCCCCCGTCTCTGTGTCCCCAGCCCCTACACCCTCCGTCTCTGTGTCCCCAGTCCCTACACCCCCCGTCTCTGTTTCCCCAGCCACTACACCCCCCGTCTCTGTGTCCCCAGTCCCTACACACCCAGTCTCTGTGTCCCCAGTCCCTACACCCTCCGTCTCTGTGTCCCCAGCCCCTACACTGCCCCCGTCTCTGTGCCCCCAGTCCCTACACCCTCCGTCTCTGTGTCCCCAGTCCCTACACCCCCCGTCTCTGTGTCCCCAGCCCCTACACACCCCGTCTCTGTTTCCCCAGCCACTACACCCCCCGTCTCTGTGTCCCCAGTCCCTACACACCCCGTCTCTGTGTCCCCAGTCCCTACACCCTCCGTCTCTGTGCCCCCAGTCCCTTCACCCCCCGTCTCTGTGCCCCCAGTCCCTACACCCCCCGTCTCTGTGTCCCCAGTCCCTACACCGCCCGTCTCTGTGACCCCAGCCCCTACACCCCGTCTCTGTGCCCCCAGTCCCTACACCCCCCGTCTCTGTGTCCCCAGTCCCTACACTCCCCGTCTCTGTGTCCCCAGTCCCTACACCCTCCGTCTCTGTGTCACCAGTCCCTACACCCCTTGTCTCTGTGTCCCCAGTCCCTACACCCCCGTTTCTGTGTCCCCAGTCCCTACACCCCCGGTCTCTGTGTCCCCAACCCCTACACCCTCCGTCTCTGTGTCCCCAGTCCCTATACCCCCCGTCTCTGTGTCCCCAGCCACTACACCCCCCGTCTCTGTTTCCCCAGTCCCTACACACCCCGTCTCTGTGTCCCCAGTCCCTACAGACTCCGTCTCTGTGTCCCAAGCCCCTACACCCCCGTCTCTGTGCCCCCAGTCCCTACACACCCCCGTCTCTGTGTCCCCAGACCCTACACCCCCCGTCTCTCTGTCCCCAGTCCCTACACCACCGTTTCTGTGCCAGCAGTCCCTACACCACCTGTCTGTGTCCCCAACCCCTACACACCCTGTCCTCTGTGTCCCCAGTCCCTACACCCCCTGTGTCTGTGTCCCAAGCCCCTACACACCTCGTCTCTGTGCCCCCCAGTCCCTACACCACCCGTCTCTGTGTCCCCAGCCCCTACACCCACCGTCTCTGTGTCCCCAGCCCCTACACCCCCCGTCTCTGTGTCTCCAGTCCCTACACCTTCTGTCTCTGTGTCCCCAGCCCCTACACCCCCCGTCTCTATGTCCCCTGTCCCTACACCCCCCTGTCTCTGTGTCCCCAGTCCCTACACACTCCGTCTCTGTGTCCACAGTCCCTACACCCCCCGTCTCTGTGTCCCCAGCCCCTACACCCCCCGTCTCTATGTCCCCTGTCCCTACACCCCCTGTCTCTGTGTCCCCAGTCCCTACACACTCCGTCTCTGTGTCCACAGTCCCTACACCCCCCGTCTCTGTGTCCCAGCCCCTACACCCCCCGTCTCTGTGTCCCCAGTCCCTACACCCCCCGTCTCTGTGTCTGAAGTCCCTACACGCCCTGTCTCTGTGTCCCCAGTCCCCACTCCCCCTGTCTCTGTGTTCTCAGCCCCTACACACCCCGTCTCTGTGTCCCCAGTCCCTACACCCCCAGTCTCTGTGCCCCCAGCCCCGACACACCCCGTCTCTGTGTCCCCAGTCCCTACACACCCCGTCTCTGTGCCCCCAGTCCCTACACACCCTGTCTCTGTGTCCCCAGTCCCTACACCCCCCGTCTCTGTGTCCCCAGCCCCTACACCCTCCGTCTCTGTGTCCCCAGACCCTACACCCTCCGTCTCTGTGTCCCCAGTCCATACACCCCCTGTCTCTGTGTCCCCAGTCCCTACACACCCCGTCTCTGTGTCCGCAGTCCCTACACCCCCCGTCTCTGTGTCCCAGCCCCTACACACCCCCGTCTCTGTGTCCCCAGTCCCTACACACCCCGTCTCTGTGTCCCCAGTCCCTACACCCCCGTCTCTGTGTCCTCAGCCGCTACACCCTCTGTCTCTGTGTCCCCAGTCCCTACACCCCCTGTCTCTGTGTCCCCAGTCCCTACACCCCCTGTCTCTGTGTCCCCAGTCCCTACACCCTCCGTCTCTGTGTCCCCAGCCCCTACACACCCCGGTCTCTGTGCCCCCAGTCCCTACACCCCCCGCCTCTGTGTCCCCAGCCCCTACACCCCCCATCTCTGTGTCCCCAGTCCCTACACCCCCTGTCTCTGTGTCCCCAGTCACTACACCCTCCGTCTCTGAGTCCGCAGCCCCTACACCCCCCGTCTCTGTGTCCCCAGCCCCTACACCCCCTGTCTCCGTGTCCCAAGCCCCTACACCCCCCGTCTCTGTGCCCCCAGTCCCTACACCACCCGTCTCTGTGTCCCCAGCCCCTACACCCACCGTCTCTGTGTCCCCAGCACCTACACCCCCCGTCTCTGTGTCCCCAGTCCCCTGCACCCCCTGTCTCTGTGTCCCCAGCCCCTACACCTCCTGTCTCTATGTCGCCAGTCCCTACACCCCCTGTCTCTGTGTCCCCAGTCCCTACAACCCATTGTCTCTGTGTCCCCAGTCCCTACACACCCCGTCTCTGTGTCCCCAGCCCCTACTCCCCCGTCTCTGTGACCCCAGCCCCTACACCCCGTCTCTGTGCCCCCAGTCCCTACACCCACCGTCTCTGTGTCCCCAGTCCCTACACTCCCCGTCTCTGTGTCCCCAGTCCCTACACACTCAGTCTCTGTGTCCCCAGTCCCTACTCCCCTTGTCTCTGTGTCCCCAGTCCCTACACCCCCGTTTCTGTGTCCCCAGTCCCTACAACCCCCGGTCTCTGTGTCCCCAACCCCTACACCCTCCGTCTCTGTGTCCCCAGTCCCTATACCCCCCGTCTCTCTGTCCCCAGCCACTACACCCCCCGTCTCTGTTTCCCCAGTCCCTACACACCCCGTCTCTGTGTCCCCGGTCCCAACAGACTCCGTCTCTGTGTCCCCAGCCCCTACACCCCCGTCTCTGTGCCCCCAGTCCCTACACACCCCCGTCTCTGTGTCCCCAGCCACTACACCCCCCGTCTCTGTTTCCCCAGTCCCTACACACCCGGTCTCTGTGTCCCCAGTCCCTACACACTCCGTCTCTGTGTCCCCAGCCCTACACCCCCGTCTCTGTTCCCCAGTCCCTACACCACCTGTCTGTGTCCCCAACCCTACACACCCTGTCTCTGTGTCCCCAGTCCCTACACCCCCTGTGTCTGTGTCCCAAGCCCCTACACACCTCGTCTCTGTGCCCCCAGTCCCTACACCACCCGTCTCTGTGTCCCCAGCCCCTACACCCACCGTCTCTGTGTCCCCAGCCCCTACACCCCCCGTCTCTGTGTCTCCAGTCCCTACACCCTCTGTCTCTGTGTCCCCAGCCCCTACACCCCCCGTCTCTATGTCCCCTGTCCCTACACCCCCTGTCTCTGTGTCCCCAGTCCCTACACACTCCGTCTCTGTGTCCACAGTCCCTACACCCCCCGTCTCTGTGTCCCCAGCCCTACACCCCCCGTCTCTGTGTCCCCAGTCCCTACACCCCCCGTCTCTGTGTCTGAAGTCCCTACACGCCCTGTCTCTGTGTCCCCAGTCCCTACTCCCCCTGTCTCTGTGTTCTCAGCCCCTACACACCCCGTCTCTGTGTCCCCAGTCCCTACACCCCAAGTCTCTGTGCCCCCAGCCCCGACACACCCCGTCTCTGTGTCCCCAGTCCCTACACACCCCGTCTCTGTGCCCCCAGTCCCTACACACCCTGTCTCTGTGTCCCCAGTCCCTACACCCCCCGTCTCTGTGTCCCCAGCCCCTACACCCTCCGTCTCTGTGTCCCCAGACCTTACACCCTCCGTCTCTGTGTCCCCAGTCCATACACCCCCTGTCTCTGTGTCCCCAGTCCCTACACACCCCGTCTCTGTGTCCGCAGTCCCTACACCCCCCGTCTCTGTGTCCCCAGCCCCTACACACCCCCGTCTCTGTGTCCCCAGTCCCTACACACCCCGTCTCTGTGTCCCCAGTCCCTACACCCCCGTCTCTGTGTCCTCAGCCGCTACACCCTCTGTCTCTGTGTCCCCAGTTCCTACACCCCCGTCTCTGTGTCCCCAGTCCCTACACCCCCTGTCTCTGTGTCCCCAGTCCCTACACCCTCCGTCTCTGTGTCCCCAGCCCCTACACACCCCGGTCTCTGTGCCCCCAGTCCCTACACCCCCCGTCTCTGTGTCTTCAGCCCCTACACCCCCCATCTCTGTGTCCCCAGTCCCTACACCCCCTGTCTCTGTGTCCCCAGTCCCTACACCCCCCGTCTCTGTGTCCCCAGCCCCTACACCCCCTGTCTCCGTGTCCCAAGCCCCTACACCCCCCGTCTCTGTGCCCCCAGTCCCTACACCACCCGTCTCTGTGTCCCCAGCCCCTACACCCACCGTCTCTGTGTCCCCAGCACCTACACCCCCCGTCTCTGTGTCCCCAGTCCCTGCACCCCCTGTCTCTGTGTCCCCAGCCCCTACACCTCCTGTCTCTATGTCGCCAGTCCCTACACCCCCTGTCTCTGTGTCCCCAGTCCCTACACCCTCTGTCTCTGTGTCCCCAGTCCCTACACGCGCCGTCTCTGTGTCCCAAGCCCCTACACCCCCCGTCTCTGTGTCCCCTGTCCCAACACCCCCTGTCTCTGTGTCCCCAGTCCCTACACCCATTGTCTCTGTGTCCCCCAGTCCCTACACACCCCGTCTCTGTGTCCCCAGTCCCTACTCCCCTGTCTCTGTGACCCCAGCCCCTACACCCCGTCTCTGTGCCCCCAGTCCCTACACCCACCGTCTCTGTGTCCCCAGTCCCTACACTCCCCGTCTCTGTGTCCCCCAGTCCCTACACACTCCGTCTCTGTGTCCCCAGTCCCTACTCCCCTTGTCTCTGTGTCCCCAGTCCCTACACCCCCGTTTCTGTGTCCCCAGTCCCTACACCCCCGGTCTCTGTGTCCCCAACCCCTACACCCTCTGTCTCTGTGTCCCCAGTCCCTATACCCCCCGTCTCTCTGTCCCCAGCCACTACACCCCCCGTCTCTGTTTCCCCAGTCCCTACACACCCCGTCTCTGTGTCCCCGGTCCCAACAGACTCCGTCTCTGTGTCCCCAGCCCCTACACCCCCGTCTCTGTGCCCCCAGTCCCTACACACCCCCGTCTCTGTGTCCCCAGCCACTACACCCCCCGTCTCTGTTTCCCCAGTCCCTACACACCCGGTCTCTGTGTCCCCAGTCCCTACACCCCCCGTCTCTGTGTCCCCTGCCCCAACACCCCCGTCTCTGTGTCCCCAGTCCCTACACCCATTGTCTCTGTGTCCCCAGTCCCTACACACCCTGTCTCTGTGTCCCCAGTCCTTACACCCCAGTCTCTGTGTCCCCACTCCCTACACCCCCCCCCGTCTCTGTGTCCCCAATCCCTACACCCTCCGTCTCAGTGTCCCCAGTCCCTACACCCCTTGTCTCTGTCTCCCCGGTCCCTACACCCCCGTCTCTGTGTCCCCAGTCCGTACACCCCCGGTCTCTATGTCCCCAACCCCTATACCCTCCGTCTCTGTGTCCCCAGTCCTTCACCCCCCCGTCTCTGTGTACCCAGCCACTACACCCCCTGTCTCTGTTTCCCCAGTCCCTACACACCCCGTCTCTGTGTCCCCAGTCCCTACACACTCCGTCTCTGTGTCCCCAGCCCCTACACCCCCGTCTCTGTGCCCCCAGTCCCTACACACCCCCGTCTCTGTGTCCCCAGACCCTACACCCCCCGTCTCTGTGTCCCCAGTCCCTACACCCACCGTCTCTGTGCCAGCCGTCCCTACACCACCTGTCTCTGTGTCCCCAGCCCCTACACACCCTGTCTCTGTGTCCCCAGTCCCTATACCCCCTGTCTCTGTGTCCCAAGCCCCTACACACACCGTATCTGTGCCCCCAGTCCCTACACCACCCGTCTCTGTGTCCCCAGCCCCTACACCCACCATCTCTGTGTCCCCAGCCCCTACACCCCCCGTCTCTGTGTCCCCAGTCCCTGCACCACCCGTCTCTGTGTCCCCAGCCCCTACACCCCCCGTCTCTATGTCCCCAGTCCCCTACACCCCCCGTCTCTGTGTCCCCAGTCCCTACACCCCCCGTCTCTGTGTCCCCAGTCCCTACACGCCCTGTCTCTGTGTCCCCAGTCCCTACACCCCCCGTCTCTGTGTCCCCAGCCCCTACAACCTCCGTCTCTGTGTCCCCAGTCCCTACACCCCCGTCTCTGTTTCCCCAGCCACTACACCCCCCGTCTCTGTGTCCCCAGTCCCTACACACCCAGTCTCTGTGTCCCCAGTCCCTACACCCTCCGTCTCTGTGTCCCCAGCCCCTACACTGCCCCCGTCTCTGTGCCCCCAGTCCCTACACCCTCCGTCTCTGTGTCCCCAGTCCCTACACCCCCCGTCTCTGTGTCCCCAGCCCCTACACACCCCGTCTCTGTTTCCCCAGCCACTACACCCCCCGTCTCTGTGTCCCCAGTCCCTACACACCCCGTCTCTGTGTCCCCAGTCCCTACACCCTCCGTCTCTGTGCCCCAGTCCCTTCACCCCCCGTCTCTGTGCCCCCAGTCCTACACCCCCGTCTCTGTGTCCCCAGTCCCTACACCGCCCGTCTCTGTGTCCCCAGTCCCTACACACCCCGTCTCTGTGTCCCCAGCCCCTACACCCCCCGTCTCTGTGACCCCAGCCCCTACACCCCGTCTCTGTGCCCCCAGTCCCTACACCCCCCGTCTCTGTGTCCCCAGTCCCTACACTCCCCGTCTCTGTGTCCCCAGTCCCTACACCCTCCGTCTCTGTGTCACCAGTCCCTACACCCCTTGTCTCTGTGTCCCCAGTCCCTACACCCCCGTTTCTGTGTCCCCAGTCCCTACACCCCCGGTCTCTGTGTCCCCAACCCCTACACCCTCCGTCTCTGTGTCCCCAGTCCCTATACCCCCCGTCTCTGTGTCCCCAGCCACTACACCCCCCGTCTCTGTTTCCCCAGTCCCTACACACCCCGTCTCTGTGTCCCCAGTCCCTACAGACTCCGTCTCTGTGTCCCGAGCCCCTACACCCCCGTCTCTGTGCCCCCAGTCCTACACACCCCGTCTCTGTGTCCCCAGACCCTACACCCCCCGTCTCTCTGTCCCCAGTCCCTACACCACCGTTTCTGTGCCAGCAGTCCCTACACCACCTGTCTGTGTCCCCAACCCCTACACACCCTGTCTCTGTGTCCCCAGTCCCTACACCCCCTGTGTCTGTGTCCCAAGCCCCCCCCCCCCCCCCCCCCCCCCCCCCCCCCCCCCCCCCCCCCCCCCCCCCCCCCCCCCCCCCCCCCCCCCCCCCCCCCCCCCCCCCCCCCCCCCCCCCCCCCCCCCCCCCCCCCCCCCCCCCCCCCCCCCCCCCCCCCCCCCCCCCCCCCCCCCCCCCCCCCCCCCCCCCCCCCCCCCCCCCCCCCCCCCCCCCCCCCCCCCCCCCCCCCCCCCCCCCCCCCCCCCCCCCCCCCCCCCCCCCCCCCCCCCCCCCCCCCCCCCCCCCCCCCCCCCCCCCCCCCCCCCCCCCCCCCCCCCCCCCCCCCCCCCCCCCCCCCCCCCCCCCCCCCCCCCCCCCCCCCCCCCCCCCCCCCCCCCCCCCCCCCCCCCCCCCCCCCCCCCCCCCCCCCCCCCCCCCCCCCCCCCCCCCCCCCCCCCCCCCCCCCCCCCCCCCCCCCCCCCCCCCCCCCCCCCCCCCCCCCCCCCCCCCCCCCCCCCCCCCCCCCCCCCCCCCCCCCCCCCCCCCCCCCCCCCCCCCCCCCCCCCCCCCCCCCCCCCCCCCCCCCCCCCCCCCCCCCCCCCCCCCCCCCCCCCCCCCCCCCCCCCCCCCCCCCCCCCCCCCCCCCCCCCCCCCCCCCCCCCCCCCCCCCCCCCCCCCCCCCCCCCCCCCCCCCCCCCCCCCCCCCCCCCCCCCCCCCCCCCCCCCCCCCCCCCCCCCCCCCCCCCCCCCCCCCCCCCCCCCCCCCCCCCCCCCCCCCCCCCCCCCCCCCCCCCCCCCCCCCCCCCCCCCCCCCCCCCCCCCCCCCCCCCCCCCCCCCCCCCCCCCCCCCCCCCCCCCCCCCCCCCCCCCCCCCCCCCCCCCCCCCCCCCCCCCCCCCCCCCCCCCCCCCCCCCCCCCCCCCCCCCCCCCCCCCCCCCCCCCCCCCCCCCCCCCCCCCCCCCCCCCCCCCCCCCCCCCCCCCCCCCCCCCCCCCCCCCCCCCCCCCCCCCCCCCCCCCCCCCCCCCCCCCCCTACACACCTCGTCTCTGTGCCCCCAGTCCCTACACCACCCGTCTCTGTGTCCCCAGCCCCTACACCCACCGTCTCTGTGTCCCCAGCCCCTACACCCCCCGTCTCTGTGTCTCCAGTCCCTACACCCTCGTCTCTGTGTCCCCAGCCCCTACACCCCCCGTCTCTATGTCCCCTGTCCTACACCCCCCTGTCTCTGTGTCCCCAGTCCCTACACACTCCGTCTCTGTGTCCACAGTCCCTACACCCCCCGTCTCTGTGTCCCCATCCCCTACACCCCCCGTCTCTATGTCCCCTGTCCCCTACACCCCCTGTCTCTGTGTCCCCAGTCCCTACACACTCCGTCTCTGTGTCCACAGTCCCTACACCCCCCGTCTCTGTGTCCCCAGCCCCCTACACCCCCCGTCTCTGTGTCCCCAGTACCTACACCCTCTGTCTCTGTGTCCCCAGTCCCTACACGCCCCGTCTCTGTGTCCCCAGCCCCTACACCCCCCGTCTCTGTGTCCCCTGCCCCAACACCCCCTGTCTCTGTGTCCCCAGTCCTACACCCATTGTCTCTGTGTCCCCAGTCCCTACACACCCTGTCTCTGTGTCCCCAGTCCCTTACACCCCAGTCTCTGTGTCCCCACTCCCTACACCCCCCCCGTCTCTGTGTCCCCAATCCCTACACCCTCCGTCTCAGTGTCCCAGTCCCTACACCCCTTGTCTCTGTCTCCCCGGTCCCTACACCCCCGTCTCTGTGTCCCCAGTCCGTACACCCCCGGTCTCTATGTCCTCAACCCCTATACCCTCCGTCTCTGTGTCCCCAGTCCCTTCACCCCCCCGTCTCTGTGTACCCAGCCACTACACCCCCTCTCTCTGTTTCCCCAGTCCCTACACACCCCGTCTCTGTGTCCCAGTCCCTACACACTCCGTCTCTGTGTCCCCAGCCCCTACACCCCCGTCTCTGTGCCCCCAGTCCCTACACACCCCCGTCTCTGTGTCCCCAGACCCTACACCCCCCCGTCTGTGTCCCCAGTCCCTACACCCACCGTCTCTGTGCCAGCCGTCCCTACACCACCTGTCTCTGTGGTCCCCAGCCCCAACACACCCTGTCTCTGTGTCCCCAGTCCCTATACCCCCTGTCTCTGTGTCCCAAGCCCCTACACACACCGTATCTGTGCCCCCAGTCCCTACACCACCCGTCTCTGTGTCCCCAGCCCCTACACCCACCATCTCTGTGTCCCCAGCCCCAACACCCCCCGTCTCTGTGTCCCCAGTCCCTGCACCACCCGTCTCTGTGTCCCAGCCCCTACACCCCCCGTCTCTATGTCCCCAGTCCCTACACCCCCGTCTCTGTGTCCCCAGTCCCTACACCCCCCGTCTCTGTGTCCCCAGTCCCTACACGCCCTGTCTCTGTGTCCCCAGTCCCTACACCCCCCGTCTCTGTGTCCCCAGCCCCTACACCCTCCGTCTCTGTGTCCCAGTCCCTACACCCCCGTCTCTGTTTCCCCAGCCACTACACCCCCCGTCTCTGTGTCCCCAGTCCCTACACACCCAGTCTCTGTGTCCCAGTCCCTACACCCTCCGTCTCTGTGTCCCCAGCCCCTACACTGCCCCCGTCTCTGTGCCCCAGTCCCTACACCCTCCGTCTCTGTGTCCCCAGTCCCTACACCCCCCGTCTCTGTGTCCCCAGCCCCTACACACCGCGTCTCTGTTTCCCCAGCCACTACACCCCCCGTCTCTGTGTCCCCAGTCCCTACACACCCCGTCTCTGTGTCCCCAGTCCCTACACCCTCCGTCTCTGTGCCCCCAGTCCCTTCACCCCCCGTCTCTGTGCCCCCAGTCCCTACACCCCCCGTCTCTGTGTCCCCAGTCCCTACACCGCCCGTCTCTGTGTCCCCAGTCCCTACACACCCCGTCTCTGTGTCCCCAGCCCCTACACCCCCCGTCTCTGTGACCCCAGCCCCTACACCCCGTCTCTGTGCCCCCAGTCCCTACACCCCCCGTCTCTGTGTCCCCAGTCCCTACACCCTCCGTCTCTGTGTCACCAGTCCCTACACCCCTTGTCTCTGTGTCCCCAGTCCCTACACCCCCGTTTCTGTGTCCCCAGTCCCTACACCCCCGGTCTCTGTGTCCCCAACCCCTACACCCTCCGTCTCTGTGTCCCCAGTCCCTATACCCCCCGTCTCTGTGTCCCCAGCCACTACACCCCCCGTCTCTGTTTCCCCAGTCCCTACACACCCCGTCTCTGTGTCCCCAGTCCCTACAGACTCCGTCTCTGTGTCCCGAGCCCCTACACCCCCGTCTCTGTGCCCCCAGTCCCTACACACCCCCGTCTCTGTGTCCCCAGACCCTACACCCCCCGTCTCTCTGTCCCCAGTCCCTACACCACCGTTTCTGTGCCAGCAGTCCCTACACCACCTGTCTGTGTCCCCAACCCCTACACACCCTGTCTCTGTGTCCCCAGTCCCTACACCCCCTGTGTCTGTGTCCCAAGCCCCTACACACCTCGTCTCTGTGCCCCCAGTCCCTACACCACCCGTCTCTGTGTCCCCAGCCCCTACACCCACCGTCTCTGTGTCCCCAGCCCCTACACCCCCCGTCTCTGTGTCTCCAGTCCCTACACCTTCTGTCTCTGTGTCCCCAGCCCCTACACCCCCCGTCTCTATGTCCCCTGTCCCTACACCCCCTGTCTCTGTGTCCCCAGTCCCTACACACTCCGTCTCTGTGTCCACAGTCCCTACACCCCCCGTCTCTGTGTCCCCAGCCCTACACCCCCCGTCTCTATGTCCCCTGTCCCTACACCCCCCTGTCTCTGTGTCCCCAGTCCCTACACACTCCGTCTCTGTGTCCACAGTCCCTACACCCCCCGTCTCTGTGTCCCCAGCCCCTACACCCCCGTCTCTGTGTCCCCAGTCCCTACACCCCCCGTCTCTGTGTCTGAAGTCCCTACACGCCCTGTCTCTGTGTCCCCAGTCCCTACTCCCCCTGTCTCTGTGTTCTCAGCCCCTACACACCCCGTCTCTGTGTCCCCAGTCCCTACACCCCCCAGTCTCTGTGCCCCCAGCCCCGACACACCCCGTCTCTGTGTCCCCAGTCCCTACACACCCCGTCTCTGTGCCCCCAGTCCCTACACACCCTGTCTCTGTGTCCCAGTCCCTACACCCCCCGTCTCTGTGTCCCCAGCCCCTACACCCTCCGTCTCTGTGTCCCCAGACCCTACACCCTCCGTCTCTGTGTCCCCAGTCCATACACCCCCCTGTCTCTGTGTCCCCAGTCCCTACACACCCCGTCTCTGTGTCCGCAGTCCCTACACCCCCCGTCTCTGTGTCCCCAGCCCCTACACACCCCCGTCTCTGTGTCCCCAGTCCCTACACACCCCGTCTCTGTGTCCCCAGTCCCTACACCCCCGTCTCTGTGTCCTCAGCCGCTACACCCTCTGTCTCTGTGTCCCCAGTCCCTACACCCCCTGTCTCTGTGTCCCCAGTCCCTACACCCCCTGTCTCTGTGTCCCCAGTCCCTACACCCTCCGTCTCTGTGTCCCCAGCCCCTACACACCCCGGTCTCTGTGCCCCCAGTCCCTACACCCCCCGTCTCTGTGTCCCCAGCCCCTACACCCCCCATCTCTGTGTCCCCAGTCCCTACACCCCCTGTCTCTGTGTCCCCAGTCACTACACCCTCCGTCTCTGAGTCCGCAGCCCCTACACCCCCCGTCTCTGTGTCCCCAGCCCCTACACCCC
>NW_027276230.1:0-42673 GCF_030028105.1 Mobula birostris
ACTGCAAACCTGATGGAAACACCTTAGATTAACTTCCCACATGATTCTTTGATGCCTGAAAGTTGTTTCATGGCTCTGCACATAAAGACAAAAAAGTGGATATCACAGTGCATACAATGCTTTGACAATACTAATAGTATACATTTCAATTTTACACCAAAGCACCTACTGCAAACCTAATGGAAACACCTTAGGTTAACTTCCCACATGATTATGAGTAGTTTCAAAGTTGTTTCGTATCTCTACACAAAAAGACAAAACAGTTGTTATCTCAGTGCTTACAAAGCTTTCACATAAAAGTAGTATACATTTCAATTGTACTCAAAAGTCCTGACTGCAAACCTAATGAAAACACCTTTGCTTAACTTCCCACATGATTCTGTGTGGTTTGAAAGTTGTTTCCTGCCTTTACACATCAAGACAAAAAAGTTGTTATCACAGTGCATACAATGCTTTGACAATACTAATAGTATACATTTCAATTTTACACCAAAGGACTTACTGCAAACCTAATGGAAACACCTTAGGTTAACTTCCCACATGATTATGAGTAGCTTCATAGTTGTTTCGTGCCTCTACGCATAAAGACAAAAAAGTTGTTATCTCAGTGTTTACAATGCTTTCACATAAAAGTAGTATACATTTCAATTGTACTCAAAAGTCCTGACTGCAAACCTAATGAAAACACCTTTGGTTAACTTCCCACATGATTATGAGTAGCTTGAAAGTTGTTTCATGCCTCTACGCATCAAGACAAACAAGTTATTATCACAGTGCATACAATGCTTTGACAATACTGATAGCATACATTTCAATTTTACACCAAAGCACTTACTGCAAACCTAATGGAAACACCTCAGGTTAACTTCTCACATGATTCTTAGATGCCTGAAAGTTGTTTCATGGGTCTGCACATAAAGACAAAAAAGTGCATTTCTCAGTGCATACAAGGTACTGACATTAAAGTAGTATACATTTCAATATTCCAGTAAAGTGCAGACTGCAAACCTGATGGAAACATTTTAAGTTAACTTCCCACATGATTCTGTGTGGTTTGAAAGTTGTTTCCTGCCTTTACACATCAAGACAAAAAAGTTGTTATCACAGTGCATACAATGCTTTGACAACACTGATAGCATACGTTTCAATTTTACACCAAAGTACTTACTGCAAACCTGATGGAAACACCTTAGGTTAACTTCCCACATCATTATGAGTAGTTTCAAAGTTGTTTCGTGCCTCTACGCATAAAGACAAAAAAGTTGTTATCTCAGTGCTTACAATGCTTTCACATAAAAGTAGTATACATTTCAATTGTACTCCAAAGTCCTGACTGCAAACCTAATGAAAACACCTTTGGTTAACTTCCCACATGATTCTGTGTGGTTTGAAAGTTGTTTCCTGCCTTTACACATCAAGACAAAATAGTTGTTATCACAGTGCATACAATGCTTTGACAATACTAATACTATACATTTCAATTTTACACGAAAGTACTTACTGAAAACCTAATGGAAACACCTTAGGTTAACTTCCCACATGATTATGAGTAGCTTGAAAGTTGCCTCATGCCTCAACACATCAAGACAAAAAAGTTGTTATCTTAGGGCATACAATGTTCTGACATTAAAGTGCTATACATGTCAATTTTCAACCAAAGTGCAGAGTGCAAACCTGATGGAAACATTTTAAGTTAACTTCCCACATGATTCTGTGTAGTTTGTAAGTTGTTTCCTGCCTTTACACATCAAGACAAAAAAGTTGTTATCTCAGTGCTTACAATGCTTTCACATAAAAGTAGTATACATTTCAATTGTACTCAAAAGTCCTGACTGCAAACCTAATGAAAACACCTTTGCTTAACTGACCACATGATTCTGTGTGGTTTGTAAGTTGATTCCTGCCTTTACACATCAAGACAAAAAAGTTGTTATCACAGTGCATACAATGCTTTGACAATACTAATAGTATACATTTCAATTTTACACCAAAGCACTTACTGCAAACCTAATGGAAACACCTTAGGTTAACTTCCCAGATGATTATGAGTAGTTCCAAAGTTGATTCGTACCTCTACACATAAAGACAAAAAAGTTGTTATCTCAGTGCTTACAATGCTTTCACATAAAAGTAGTATACATTTCAATTGTACTCAAAAGTCCTGACTGCAAACCTAATGAAAACACCTTTGCTTAACTTCCCACATGATTCTGTGTGGTTTGTAAGTTGTTTCCTGCCTTTACACATCAAGACAAAAAAGTTGTTATCACAGTGCATATAATGCTTTGACAATACTAATAGTATACATTTCAATTTTACACCAAAGCACTTACTGCAAACCTAATGGAAACACCTTTGGATAACTTCCCACATGATTCTGTGTGGTTTGTAAGTTGTTTCCTGCCTTTACACATCAAGACAAAAAAGTTGTTATCACAGTGCATACAATGCTTTGACAATACTGATAGCATACGTTTCAATTTTACACCAAAGTACTTACTGCAAACCTGATGGAAACACCTTAGGTTAACTTCCCACATCATTATGAGTAGTTTCAAAGTTGTTTCGTGCCTCTACGCATAAAGACAAAAAAGTTGTTATCTCAGTGCTTACAATGCTTTCACATAAAAGTAGTATACATTTCAAATGTACTCAAAAGTCCTGACTGCAAACCTAATGAAAACACCTTTGGTTAACTTCCCACATGATTCTGTGTGGTTTGAAAGTTGTTTCCTGCCTTCACACATCAAGACAAAATAGTTGTTATCACAGTGCATACAATGCTTTGATAATACTAATACTATACATTTCAATTTTACACGAAAGTACTTACTGCAAACCTAATGGAAACACCTTAGGTTATCTTCCCACATGATTATGAGTAGCTTGAAAGTTGCCTCATGCCTCTACACATCAAGACAAAAAAGTTGTTATCTTAGGGCAATCAGTGTTCTGACATTAAAGTGCTATACATGTCAATTTTCAACCAAAGTGCAGAGTGCAAACCTGATGGAAACATTCTAAGTTAACTTCCCACATGATTCCGTGTGGTTTGTAAGTTGTTTCCTGCCTTTACACATCAAGACAAAAAAGTTGTTATCTCAGTGCTTACAATGATTTCAAATAAAAGTAGTATACATTTCAATTGTACTCAAAAGTCCTGACTGAAAACCAAATGAAAACACCTTTGGTTAACTTCCCACATGATTCATTGTGGTTTGTAAGTTGATTCCTGCCTTTACACTTCAAGACAAAAAAGTTGTTATCACAGTGCATACAATGCTTTGACAATACTAATAGTACACATTTCAATTTTACACAAAAGCACTTACTGCAAACCTAATGGAAACACCTTAGGTTAACTTCCCAGATGATTATGAGTAGTTTCAAAGTTGATTCGTACCTCTACACATAAAGACAAAAAAGATGTTATCTCAGTGCTTACAATGCTTTCACATAAAAGTAGTATACATTTCAATTGTACTCAAAAGTCCTGACTGCAAACCTAATGAAAACACCTTTGCTTAACTTCCCACATGATGCTGTGTGGTTTGTACGTTGTTTCCTGCCTTTACACATCAAGACAAAAAAGGTGTTATCACAGTGCATACAATGCTTTCACAATACTGATAGCATACGTTTCAATTTTACAGCAAAGTACTTACTGCAAACCTGATGGAAACACCTTAGGTTAACTTCCCACATGATTCTTTGATGCCTGAAAGTTGTTTCATGGGTCTGCACATAAAGACAAAAAAGTGGATTTCTCAGTGCATACAAAGTACTGACATTAAAGTAGTATGCATTTCAATATTCCAGTATAGTGCAGAGTGCAAACCTGATGGAAACATTTTAAGTTAACTTCCCACATGATTCTGTGTGGTTTGAAAGTTGTTTCCTGCCTTTACACATCAAGACAAAAAAGTTCTTATCACAGTGCATACAATGCTTTGACAATACTAATAGTATACATTTCAATTTTACACCAAAGCACTTACTGCAAACCTAATGGAAACACCTTTGGATAACTTCCCACATGATTCTGTGTGGTTTGTAAGTTGTTTCCTGCCTTTGCACATCAAGACAAAAAAGTTGTTATCACAGTGCATACAATGCTTTGACAATACTAATAGTATACATTTCAATTTTACACCAAAGCACTTACTGGAAACCTAATGGAAACACGTTAGGTTAACTTCCCAGATGATTATGAGTAGTTTCAAAGTCGATTCGTACCTCTACTCAAAAAGACAAAAAAGTTGTTATCTCAGTGCTTACAATGCTTTCACATAAAAGTAGTATACATTTCAATTGTACTCAAAAGTCCTGACTGCAAACCTAATGAAAACACCTTTGCTTAACTTCCCACATGATTCTGTGTGGTTTGTAAGTTGTTTCCTGCCTTTACACATCAAGACAAAAAAGTTGTTATCACAGTGCATATAATGCTTTGACAATACTAATAGTATACATTTCAATTTTACACCAAAGTACTTACTGCAAACCTGATGGAAACACCTTAGGTTAACTTCCCACATCATTATGAGTAGTTTCAAAGTTGTTTCGTGCCTCTACGCATAAAGACAAAAAAGTTGTTATCTCAGTGCTCACAATGCTTTCACATAAAAGTAGTATACATTTCAAATGTACTCAAAAGTCCTGACTGCAAACCTAATGAAAACACCTTTGGTTAACTTCCCACATGATTCTGTGTGGTTTGAAAGTTGTTTCCTGCCTTCACACATCAAGACAAAATAGTTGTTATCACAGTGCATACAATGCTTTGATAATACTAATACTATACATTTCAATTTTACACGAAAGTACTTACTGCAAACCTAATGGAAACACCTTAGGTTAACTTCCCAGATGATTCCGTGTGGTTTGTAAGTTGTTTCCTGCCTTTACACATCAAGACAAAAAAGTTGTTATCTCAGTGCTTACAATGCTTTCACATAAAAGTAGTATACATTTCAATTGTACTCAAAAGTCCTGACTGCAAACCTAATGAAAACACCTTTGCTTAACTTCCCACATGATGCTGTGTGGTTTGTACGTTGTTTCCTGCCTTTACACATCAAGACAAAAAAGGTGTTATCACAGTGCATACAATGCTTTCACAATACTGATAGCATACGTTTCAATTTTACACCAAAGTACTTACTGCAAACCTGATGGAAACACCTTAGGTTAACTTCCCACATGATTCTTTGATGCCTGAAAGTTGTTTCATGGGTCTGCACATAAAGACAAAAAAGTGGATTTCTCAGTGCATACAAAGTACTGACATTAAAGTAGTATGCATTTCAATATTCCAGTATAGTGCAGAGTGCAAACCTGATGGAAACATTTTAAGTTAACTTCCCACATGATTCTGTGTGGTTTGAAAGTTGTTTCCTGCCTTTACACATCAAGACAAAAAAGTTCTTATCACAGTGCATACAATGCTTTGACAATACTAATAGTATACATTTCAATTTTACACCAAAGCACTCACTGCAAACCTAATGGAAACACCTTAGGTTAACTTCCCACATGATTCTGTGTGGTTTGTAAGTTGTTTCCTGCCTTTACACATCAAGACAAAAAAGTTGTTATCACAGTGCATACAATCCTTTGACAATCCTAATAGTATACATTTCAATTTTACACCAAAGCACTTACTGGAAACCTAATGGAAACACCTTAGGTTAACTTCGCAGATGATTATGAGTAGTTTCAAAGTCGATTCGTACCTCTACACAAAAAGACAAAGAAGTTGTTATCTCAGTGCTTACAATGCTTTCACATAAAAGTAGTACACATTTCAATTGTACTCAAAAGTCCTGACTGCAAACCTAATGAAAACACCTTTGCTTAACTTCCCACATGATTCTGTGTGGTTTGTAAGTTGTTTCCTGCCTTTACACATCAAGACAAAAAAGTTGTTATCACAGTGCATACATTGCTTTGACAATACTAATAGTATACATTTCAATTTTACACCAAAGCACTTACTGGAAACCTAATGGAAACACCTTAGATTAACTTGCCACATGATTATGAGTAGTTTCAAAGTCGATTCGTACCTCTACACAAAAAGACAAAAAAGTTGTTATCTCAGTGCTTACAAAGTTCTGACATTAAAGTGCTATACATGTCAATTTTCAACCAAAGTGCAGAGTGCAAACCTGATGGAAACATTTTAAGTTAACTTCCCACATGATTCTGTGTGGTTTGTAAGTTGTTTCCTGCCTTTACACATCAAGACAAAAAAGTTGTTATCTCAGTGCTTACAATGCTTTCACATAAAAGTAGTACACATTTCAATTGTACTCAAAAGTCCTGACTGCAAACCTAATGAAAACACCTTTGCTTAACTTCCCACATGATTCTGTGTGGTTTGTAAGTTGCTTCCTGCCTTTACACATCAAGACAAAAAAGTTGTTATCACAGTGCATACAATGCTTTGACAATACTGATAGCATACATTTCAATTTTACACCAAAGTACTTACTGCAAACCTGATGGAAACACCTTAGGTTAACTTCCCACATGATTCTTTGATGCCTGAAAGTTGTTTCATGGCTCTGCACATAAAGACAAAAAAGTGGATTTCTCAGTGCATACAATGTACTGACATTAAAGTAGTATGCATTTCAATATTCCAGTATAGTGCAGAGTGCAAACCTAATGGAAACACCTTAGGTTAACTTCCCACATGATTATGAGTAGTTTCAAAGTTGTTTCGTATCTCTACACAAAAAGACAAAACAGTTGTTATCTCAGTGCTTACAAAGCTTTCACATAAAAGTAGTATACATTTCAATTGTACTCAAAAGTCCTGACTGCAAACCTAATGAAAACACCTTTGCTTAACTTCCCACATGATTCTGTGTGGTTTGAACGTTGTTTCCTGCCTTTACACATCAAGACAAAAAAGTTGTTATCACAGTGCATACAATGCTTTGACAATACTAATAGTATACATTTCAATTTTACACCAAAGGACTTACTGCAAACCTAATGGAAACACCTTAGGTTAACTTCCCACATGATTATGAGTAGCTTCATAGTTGTTTCGTGCCTCTACGCATAAAGACAAAAAAGTTGTTATCTCAGTGCTTACAATGCTTTCACATAAAAGTAGTATACATTTCAATTGTACTCAAAAGTCCTGACTGCAAACCTAATGAAAACACCTTTGGTTAACTTCCCACATGATTATGAGTAGCTTGAAAGTTGTTTCATGCCTCTACGCATCAAGACAAACAAGTTATTATCACAGTGCATACAATGCTTTGACAATACTGATAGCATACATTTCAATTTTACACCAAAGCACTTACTGCAAACCTAATGGAAACACCTCAGGTTAACTTCTCACATGATTCTTAGATGCCTGAAAGTTGTTTCATGGGTCTGCACATAAAGACAAAAAAGTGCATTTCTCAGTGCATACAAGGTACTGACATTAAAGTAGTATACATTTCAATATTCCAGTAAAGTGCAGACTGCAAACCTGATGGAAACATTTTAAGTTAACTTCCCACATGATTCTGTGTGGTTTGAAAGTTGTTTCCTGCCTTTACACATCAAGACAAAAAAGTTGTTATCACAGTGCATACAATGCTTTGACAACACTGATAGCATACGTTTCAATTTTACACCAAAGTACTTACTGCAAACCTGATGGAAACACCTTAGGTTAACTTCCCACATCATTATGAGTAGTTTCAAAGTTGTTTCGTGCCTCTACGCATAAAGACAAAAAAGTTGTTATCTCAGTGCTTACAATGCTTTCACATAAAAGTAGTATACATTTCAATTGTACTCCGAAGTCCTGACTGCAAACCTAATGAAAACACCTTTGGTTAACTTCCCACATGATTCTGTGTGGTTTGAAAGTTGTTTCCTACCTTTACACATCAAGACAAAATAGTTGTTATCACAGTGCATACAATGCTTTGACAATACTAATACTATACATTTCAATTTTACACGAAAGTACTTACTGAAAACCTAATGGAAACACCTTAGGTTAACTTCCCACATGATTATGAGTAGCTTGAAAGTTGCCTCATGCCTCAACACATCAAGACAAAAAAGTTGTTATCTTAGGGCATACAAATGTTCTGACATTAAAGTGCTATACATGTCAATTTTCAACCAAAGTGCAGAGTGCAAACCTGATGGAAACATTTTAAGTTAACTTCCCACATGATTCTGTGTAGTTTGTAAGTTGTTTCCTGCCTTTACACATCAAGACAAAAAAGTTGTTATCTCAGTGCTTACAATGATTTCACATAAAAGTAGTATACATTTCAATTGTACTCGAAAGTCCTGACTGCAAACCTAATGAAAACACCTTTGCTTAACTTCCCACATGATTCTGTGTGGTTTGTAAGTTGTTTCCTGCCTTTACACATCAAGACAAAAAAGTTGTTATCACAGTGCATACAATGCTTTGACAATACTGATAGCATACGTTTCAATTTTACACCAAAGTACTTACTGCAAACCTGATGGAAACACCTTAGGTTAACTTCCCACATCATTATGAGTAGTTTCAAAGTTGTTTCGTGCCTCTACGCATAAAGACAAAAAAGTTGTTATCTCAGTGCTTACAATGCTTTCACATAAAAGTAGTATACATTTCAAATGTACTCAAAAGTCCTGACTGCAAACCTAATGAAAACACCTTTGGTTAACTTCCCACATGATTCTGTGTGGTTTGAAAGTTGTTTCCTGCCTTCACACATCAAGACAAAATAGTTGTTATCACAGTGCATACAATGCTTTGATAATACTAATACTATACATTTCAATTTTACACGAAAGTACTTACTGCAAACCTAATGGAAACACCTTAGGTTATCTTCCCACATGATTATGAGTAGCTTGAAAGTTGCCTCATGCCTCTACACATCAAGACAAAAAAGTTGTTATCTTAGGGCAATCAGTGTTCTGACATTAAAGTGCTATACATGTCAATTTTCAACCAAAGTGCAGAATGCAAACCTGATGGAAACATTCTAAGTTAACTTCCCACATGATTCCGTGTGGTTTGTAAGTTGTTTCCTGCCTTTACACATCAAGACAAAAAAGTTGTTATCTCAGTGCTTACAATGATTTCAAATAAAAGTAGTATACATTTCAATTGTACTCAAAAGTCCTGACTGAAAACCTAATGAAAACACCTTTGGTTAACTTCCCACATGATTCATTGTGGTTTGTAAGTTGATTCCTGCCTTTACACATCAAGACAAAAAAGTTGTTATCACAGTGCATACAATGCTTTGACAATACTAATAGTACACATTTCAATTTTACACAAAAGCACTTACTGCAAACCTAATGGAAACACCTTAGGTTAACTTCCCAGATGATTATGAGTAGTTTCAAAGTTGATTTGTACCTCTACACATAAAGACAAAAAAGTTGTTATCTCAGTGCTTACAATGCTTTCACATAAAAGTAGTATACATTTCAATTGTACTCAAAAGTCCTGACTGCAAACCTAATGAAAACACCTTTGCTTAACTTCCCACATGATGCTGTGTGGTTTGTACGTTGTTTCCTGCCTTTACACATCAAGACAAAAAAGGTGTTATCACAGTGCATACAATGCTTTCACAATACTGATAGCATACGTTTCAATTTTACACCCAAGTACTTACTGCAAACCTGATGGAAACACCTTAGGTTAACTTCCCACATGATTCTTTGATGCCTGAAAGTTGTTTCATGGGTCTGCACATAAAGACAAAAAAGTGGATTTCTCAGTGCATACAAAGTACTGACATTAAAGTAGTATGCATTTCAATATTCCAGTATAGTGCAGAGTGCAAACCTGATGGAAACATTTTAAGTTAACTTCCCACATGATTCTGTGTGGTTTGAAAGTTGTTTCCTGCCTTTACACATCAAGACAAAAAAGTTCTTATCACAGTGCATACAATGCTTTGACAATACTAATAGTATAGATTTCAATTTTACACCAAAGCACTCACTGCAAACCTAATGGAAACACCTTAGGTTAACTTCCCACATGATTCTGTGTGGTTTGTAAGTTGTTTCCTGCCTTTACACATCAAGACAAAAAAGTTGTTATCACAGTGCATACAATGCTTTGACAATACTAAAAGTATACATTTCAATTTTACACCAAAGCACTTACTGGAAACCTAATGGAAACGCCTTAGGTTAACTTCCCAGATGATTATGAGTAGTTTCAAAGTCGATTCGTACCTCTACACAAAAAGACAAAGAAGTTGTTATCTCAGTGCTTACAATGCTTTCACATAAAAGTAGTATACATTTCAATTGTACTCAAAAGTCCTGACTGCAAACCTAATGAAAACACCTTTGCTTAACTTCCCACATGGTACTGTGTGGTTTGTAAGTTGTTTCCTGCCTTTACACATCAAGACAAAAAAGTTGTTATCACAGTGCATACATTGCTTTGACAATACTAATAGTATACATTTCAATTTTACACCAAAGCACTTACTGGAAACCTAATGGAAACACCTTAGGTTAACTTCCCACATGATTATGAGTAGTTTCAAAGTCGATTTGTACCTCTACACAAAAAGACAAAAAAGTTGTTATCTCAGTGCTTACAAAGTTCTGACATTAAAGTGCTATACATGTCAATTTTCAACCAAAGTGCAGAGTGCAAACCTGATGGAAACATTTTAAGTCAACTTCCCACATGATTCTGTGTGGTTTGTAAGTTGTTTCCTGCCTTTACACATCAAGACAAAAAAGTTGTTATCTCAGTGCTTACAATGCTTTCACATAAAAGTAGTACACATTTCAATTGTACTCAAAAGTCCTGACTGCAAACCTAATGAAAACACCTTTGCTGAACTTCCCACATGATTCTGTGTGGTTTGTAAGTTGTTTCCTGCCTTTACACATCAAGACAAAAAAGTTGTTATCACAGTGCTACAATGCTTTGACAATACTGATAGCATACGTTTCAATTTTACACCAAAGTACTTACTGCAAACCTGATGGAAACACCTTAGATTAACTTCCCACATGATTCTTTGATGCCTGAAAGTTGTTTCATGGCTCTGCACATAAAGACAAAAAAGTGGATATCACAGTGCATACAATGCTTTGACAATACTAATAGTATACATTTCAATTTTACACCAAAGCACCTACTGCAAACCTAATGGAAACACCTTAGGTTAACTTCCCACATGATTATGAGTAGTTTCAAAGTTGTTTCGTATCTCTACACAAAAAGACAAAACAGTTGTTATCTCAGTGCTTACAAAGCTTTCACATAAAAGTAGTATACATTTCAATTGTACTCAAAAGTCCTGACTGCAAACCTAATGAAAACACCTTTGCTTAACTTCCCACATGATTCTGTGTGGTTTGAAAGTTGTTTCCTGCCTTTACACATCAAGACAAAAAAGTTGTTATCACAGTGCATACAATGCTTTGACAATACTAATAGTATACATTTCAATTTTACACCAAAGGACTTACTGCAAACCTAATGGAAACACCTTAGGTTAACTTCCCACATGATTATGAGTAGCTTCATAGTTGTTTCGTGCCTCTACGCATAAAGACAAAAAAGTTGTTATCTCAGTGTTTACAATGCTTTCACATAAAAGTAGTATACATTTCAATTGTACTCAAAAGTCCTGACTGCAAACCTAATGAAAACACCTTTGGTTAACTTCCCACATGATTATGAGTAGCTTGAAAGTTGTTTCATGCCTCTACGCATCAAGACAAACAAGTTATTATCACAGTGCATACAATGCTTTGACAATACTGATAGCATACATTTCAATTTTACACCAAAGCACTTACTGCAAACCTAATGGAAACACCTCAGGTTAACTTCTCACATGATTCTTAGATGCCTGAAAGTTGTTTCATGGGTCTGCACATAAAGACAAAAAAGTGCATTTCTCAGTGCATACAAGGTACTGACATTAAAGTAGTATACATTTCAATATTCCAGTAAAGTGCAGACTGCAAACCTGATGGAAACATTTTAAGTTAACTTCCCACATGATTCTGTGTGGTTTGAAAGTTGTTTCCTGCCTTTACACATCAAGACAAAAAAGTTGTTATCACAGTGCATACAATGCTTTGACAACACTGATAGCATACGTTTCAATTTTACACCAAAGTACTTACTGCAAACCTGATGGAAACACCTTAGGTTAACTTCCCACATCATTATGAGTAGTTTCAAAGTTGTTTCGTGCCTCTACGCATAAAGACAAAAAAGTTGTTATCTCAGTGCTTACAATGCTTTCACATAAAAGTAGTATACATTTCAATTGTACTCCAAAGTCCTGACTGCAAACCTAATGAAAACACCTTTGGTTAACTTCCCACATGATTCTGTGTGGTTTGAAAGTTGTTTCCTGCCTTTACACATCAAGACAAAATAGTTGTTATCACAGTGCATACAATGCTTTGACAATACTAATACTATACATTTCAATTTTACACGAAAGTACTTACTGAAAACCTAATGGAAACACCTTAGGTTAACTTCCCACATGATTATGAGTAGCTTGAAAGTTGCCTCATGCCTCAACACATCAAGACAAAAAAGTTGTTATCTTAGGGCATACAATGTTCTGACATTAAAGTGCTATACATGTCAATTTTCAACCAAAGTGCAGAGTGCAAACCTGATGGAAACATTTTAAGTTAACTTCCCACATGATTCTGTGTAGTTTGTAAGTTGTTTCCTGCCTTTACACATCAAGACAAAAAAGTTGTTATCTCAGTGCTTACAATGCTTTCACATAAAAGTAGTATACATTTCAATTGTACTCAAAAGTCCTGACTGCAAACCTAATGAAAACACCTTTGCTTAACTGACCACATGATTCTGTGTGGTTTGTAAGTTGATTCCTGCCTTTACACATCAAGACAAAAAAGTTGTTATCACAGTGCATACAATGCTTTGACAATACTAATAGTATACATTTCAATTTTACACCAAAGCACTTACTGCAAACCTAATGGAAACACCTTAGGTTAACTTCCCAGATGATTATGAGTAGTTCCAAAGTTGATTCGTACCTCTACACATAAAGACAAAAAAGTTGTTATCTCAGTGCTTACAATGCTTTCACATAAAAGTAGTATACATTTCAATTGTACTCAAAAGTCCTGACTGCAAACCTAATGAAAACACCTTTGCTTAACTTCCCACATGATTCTGTGTGGTTTGTAAGTTGTTTCCTGCCTTTACACATCAAGACAAAAAAGTTGTTATCACAGTGCATATAATGCTTTGACAATACTAATAGTATACATTTCAATTTTACACCAAAGCACTTACTGCAAACCTAATGGAAACACCTTTGGATAACTTCCCACATGATTCTGTGTGGTTTGTAAGTTGTTTCCTGCCTTTGCACTTCAAGACAAAAAAGTTGTTATCAAAGTGCATACAATGCTTTGACAATACTAATAGTATACATTTCAATTTTACACCAAAGCACTTACTGGAAACCTAATGGAAACACGTTAGGTTAACTTCCCAGATGATTATGAGTAGTTTCAAAGTCGATTCGTACCTCTACACAAAAAGACAAAAAAGTTGTTATCTCAGTGCTTACAATGCTTTCACATAAAAGTAGTATACATTTCAATTGTACTCAAAAGTCCTGACTGCAAACCTAATGAAAACACCTTTGCTTAACTTCCCACATGTTTCTGTGTGGTTTGTAAGTTGTTTCCTGCCTTTACACATCAAGACAAAAAAGTTGTTATCACAGTGCATACAATGCTTTGACAATACTGATAGCATACGTTTCAATTTTACACCAAAGTACTTACTGCAAACCTGATGGAAACACCTTAGGTTAACTTCCCACATCATTATGAGTAGTTTCAAAGTTGTTTCGTGCCTCTACGCATAAAGACAAAAAAGTTGTTATCTCAGTGCTTACAATGCTTTCACATAAAAGTAGTATACATTTCAAATGTACTCAAAAGTCCTGACTGCAAACCTAATGAAAACACCTTTGGTTAACTTCCCACATGATTCTGTGTGGTTTGAAAGTTGTTTCCTGCCTTCACACATCAAGACAAAATAGTTGTTATCACAGTGCATACAATGCTTTGATAATACTAATACTATACATTTCAATTTTACACGAAAGTACTTACTGCAAACCTAATGGAAACACCTTAGGTTATCTTCCCACATGATTATGAGTAGCTTGAAAGTTGCCTCATGCCTCTACACATCAAGACAAAAAAGTTGTTATCTTAGGGCAATCAGTGTTCTGACATTAAAGTGCTATACATGTCAATTTTCAACCAAAGTGCAGAATGCAAACCTGATGGAAACATTCTAAGTTAACTTCCCACATGATTCCGTGTGGTTTGTAAGTTGTTTCCTGCCTTTACACATCAAGACAAAAAAGTTGTTATCTCAGTGCTTACAATGATTTCAAATAAAAGTAGTATACATTTCAATTGTACTCAAAAGTCCTGACTGAAAACCTAATGAAAACACCTTTGGTTAACTTCCCACATGATTCATTGTGGTTTGTAAGTTGATTCCTGCCTTTACACATCAAGACAAAAAAGTTGTTATCACAGTGCATACAATGCTTTGACAATACTAATAGTACACATTTCAATTTTACACAAAAGCACTTACTGCAAACCTAATGGAAACACCTTAGGTTAACTTCCCAGATGATTATGAGTAGTTTCAAAGTTGATTCGTACCTCTACACATAAAGACAAAAAAGTTGTTATCTCAGTGCTTACAATGCTTTCACATAAAAGTAGTATACATTTCAATTGTACTCAAAAGTCCTGACTGCAAACCTAATGAAAACACCTTTGCTTAACTTCCCACATGATGCTGTGTGGTTTGTACGTTGTTTCCTGCCTTTACACATCAAGACAAAAAAGGTGTTATCACAGTGCATACAATGCTTTCACAATACTGATAGCATACGTTTCAATTTTACACCAAAGTACTTACTGGAAACCTGATGGAAACACCTTAGGTTAACTTCCCACATGATTCTTAGATGCCTGAAAGTTGTTTCATGGGTCTGCACATAAAGACAAAAAAGTGGATTTCTCAGTGCATACAAAGTACTGACATTAAAGTAGTATGCATTTCAATATTCCAGTATAGTGCAGAGTGCAAACCTGATGGAAACATTTTAAGTTAACTTCCCACATGATTCTGTGTGGTTTGAAAGTTGTTTCCTGCCTTTACACATCAAGACAAAAAAGTTCTTATCACAGTGCATACAATGCTTTGACAATACTAATAGTATACATTTCAATTTTACACCAAAGCACTTACTGCAAACCTAATGGAAACACCTTAGGTTAACTTCCCACATGATTCTGTGTGGTTTGTAAGTTGTTTCCTGCCTTTACACATCAAGACAAAAAAGTTGTTATCACAGTGCATACAATGCTTTGACAATACTAATAGAATACATTTCAATTTTACACCAAAGCACTTACTGGAAACCTAATGGAAACACCTTAGGTTAACTTCCCAGATGATTATGAGTAGTTTCAAAGTCGATTCGTACCTCTACACAAAAAGACAAAGAAGTTGTTATCTCAGTGCTTACAATGCTTTCACATAAAAGTAGTATACATTTCAATTGTACTCAAAAGTCCTGACTGCAAACCTAATGAAAACACCTTTGCTTAACTTCCCACATGATTCTGTGTGGTTTGTAAGTTGTTTCCTGCCTTTACACATCAAGACAAAAAAGTTGATATCACAGTGCATGCAATGCTTTGACAATACTAATAGTATACATTTCAATTTTACACCAAAGCACTTACTGCAAACCTAATGGAAACACCTTAGGTTAACTTCCCACATGATTATGAGTAGTTTCAAAGTTGTTTCGTATCTCTACACAAAAAGACAAAACAGTTGTTATCTCAGTGCTTACAAAGCTTTCACATAAAAGTAGTATACATTTCAATTGTACTCAAAAGTCCTGACTGCAAACCTAATGAAAACACCTTTGCTTAACTTCCCACATGATTCTGTGTGGTTTGAAAGTTGTTTCCTGCCTTTACACATCAAGACAAAAAAGTTGTTATCACAGTGCATACAATGCTTTGACAATACTATTAGTATACATTTCAATTTTATACCAAAGGACTTACTGCAAACCTAATGGAAACACCTTAGGTTAACTTCCCACATGATTATGAGTAGCTTCATAGTTGTTTCGTGCCTCTACGCATAAAGACAAAAAAGTTGTTATCTCAGTGCTTACAATGCTTTCACATAAAAGTAGTATACATTTCAATTGTACTCAAAAGTCCTGACTGCAAACCTAATGAAAACACCTTTGGTTAACTTCCCACATGATTATGAGTAGCTTGAAAGTTGTTTCATGCCTCTACGCATCAAGACAAACAAGTTATTATCACAGTGCATACAATGCTTTGACAATACTGATAGCATACATTTCAATTTTACACCAAAGCACTTACTGCAAACCTAATGGAAACACCTCAGGTTAACTTCTCACATGATTCTTAGATGCCTGAAAGTTGTTTCATGGGTCTGCACATAAAGACAAAAAAGTGCATTTCTCAGTGCATACAAGGTACTGACATTAAAGTAGTATACATTTCAATATTCCAGTAAAGTGCAGACTGCAAACCTGATGGAAACATTTTAAGTTAACTTCCCACATGATTCTGTGTGGTTTGAAAGTTGTTTCCTGCCTTTACACATCAAGACAAAAAAGTTGTTATCACAGTGCATACAATGCTTTGACAATACTAATACTATACATTTCAATTTTACACGAAAGTACTTACTGAAAACCTAATGGAAACACCTTAGGTTAACTTCCCACATGATTATGAGTAGCTTGAAAGTTGCCTCATGCCTCAACACATCAAGACAAAAAAGTTGTTATCTTAGGGCATACAATGTTCTGACATTAAAGTGCTATACATGTCAATTTTCAACCAAAGTGCAGAGTGCAAACCTGATGGAAACATTTTAAGTTAACTTCCCACATGATTCTGTGTAGTTTGTAAGTTGTTTCCTGCCTTTACACATCAAGACAAAAAAGTTGTTATCTCAGTGCTTACAATGCTTTCACATAAAAGTAGTACACATTTCAATTGTACTCAAAAGTCCTGACTGCAAACCTAATGAAAACACCTTTGCTTAACTTCCCACATGATTCTGTGTGGTTTGTAAGTTGTTTCCTGCCTTTACACATCAAGACAAAAAAGTTGTTATCACAGTGCATACAATGCTTTGACAATACTGATAGCATACGTTTCAATTTTACACCAAAGTACTTACTGCAAACCTGATGGAAACACCTTAGGTTAACTTCCCACATGAGTCTTTGATGCCTGAAAGTTGTTTCATGGGTCTGCACATAAAGACAAAAAAGTGGATTTCTCAGTGCATACAATGTACTGACATTAAAGTAGTATGCATTTCAATATTCCAGTATAGTGCAGAGTGCAAACCTGATGGAAACATTTTAAGTTAACTTCCCACATGATTCTGTGTGGTTTGAAAGTTGTTTCCTGCCTTTACACATCAAGACAAAAAAGTTGTTATCACAGTGCATACAATGCTTTGACAACACTGATAGCATACGTTTCAATTTTACACCAAAGTACTTATGCAAACCTGATGGAAACACCTTAGGTTAACTTCCCACATGATTCTTTGATGCCTGAAAGTTGTTTCATGGGTCTGCACATAAAGACAAAAAAGTGGATTTCTCAGTGCATACAATATACTGACATTAAAGTAGTATGAATTTCAATATTCCAGTATAGTGCAGAGTGCAAACCTGATGGAAACATTTTAAGTTAACTTCCCACATGATTCTGTGTGGTTTGAAAGTTGTTTCCTGCCTTTACACATCAAGACAAAAAAGTTCTTATCACAGTGCATACAATGCTTTGACAATACTAATAGTATACATTTCAATTTTACACCAAAGCACTTACTGCAAACCTAATGGAAACAGCTTAGGTTAACTTCCCACATGATTCTGTGTGGTTTGTAAGTTGTTTCCTGCCTTTACACATCAAGAAAAAAAAGCTGTTATCACAGTGCATACAATGCTTTGACAATACTAATCGTATACATTTCAATTTTACACCAAAGCACTTACTGCAAACCTAATGGAAACACCTTAGGTTAACTTCCCACATGATTATGAGTAGCTTCATAGTTGTTTCGTGCCTCTACGCATAAAGACAAAAAAGTTGTTATCTCAGTGCTTACAATGCTTTCACATAAAAGTAGTATACATTTCAATTGTACTCAAAAGTCCTGACTGCAAACCTAATGAAAACACCTTTGGTTAACTTCCCACATGATTATGAGTAGCTTGAAAGTTGTTTCATGCCTCTACGCATCAAGACAAACAAGTTATTATCACAGTGCATACAATGCTTTGACAATACTGATAGCATACATTTCAATTTTACACCAAAGCACTTACTGCAAACCTAATGGAAACACCTCAGGTTAACTTCTCACATGATTCTCAGATGCCTGAAAGTTGTTTCATGGGTCTGCACATAAAGACAAAAAAGTGCATTTCTCAGTGCATACAAGGTACTGACATTAAAGTAGTATACATTTCAATATTCCAGTAAAGTGCAGACTGCAAACCTGATGGAAACATTTTAAGTTAACTTCCCACATGATTCTGTGTGGTTTGAAAGTTGTTTCCTGCCTTTACACATCAAGACAAAAAAGTTGTTATCACAGTGCATACAATGCTTTGACAATACTAATAGTATACATTTCAATTTTACACCAAAGCACTTACTGCAAACCTAATGGAAACACCTTAGGATAACTTCCCACATGATTATGACCAGCTTCATAGTTGTTTCGTGCCTCCACGCATAAAGACAAAAAAGTTGTTATCTTAGGGCAATCAGTGTTCTGACATTAAAGTGCTATACATGTCAATTTTCAACCAAACTGCAGAGTGCAAACCTGATGGAAACATTTTATGTTAACTTCCCAGATGATTCTGTGTTGTTTGTAAGTTGTTTCCTGCCTTTGCACATCAAGACAAAAAAGTTGTTATCACAGTGCATACAATGCTTTGACAATACTGATAGCATACGTTTCAATTTTACACCAAAGTACTTACTGCAAACCTGATGGAAACACCTTAGGTTAACTTCCCACATCATTATGAGTAGTTTCAAAGTTGTTTCGTGCCTCTACGCATAAAGACAAAAAAGTTGTTATCTCAGTGCTTACAATGCTTTCACATAAAAGTAGTATACATTTCAAATGTACTCAAAAGTCCTGACTGCAAACCTAATGAAAACACCTTTGGTTAACTTCCCACATGATTCTGTGTGGTTTGAAAGTTGTTTCCTGCCTTCACACATCAAGACAAAATAGTTGTTATCACAGTGCATACAATGCTTTGATAATACTAATACTATACATTTCAATTTTACACGAAAGTACTTACTGCAAACCTAATGGAAACACCTTAGGTTATCTTCCCACATGATTATGAGTAGCTTGAAAGTTGCCTCATGCCTCTACACATCAAGACAAAAAAGTTGTTATCTTAGGGCAATCAGTGTTCTGACATTAAACTGCTATACATGTCAATTTTCAACCAAAGTGCAGAATGCAAACCTGATGGAAACATTCTAAGTTAACTTCCCACATGATTCTTTGATGCCTGAAAGTTGTTTCATGGGTCTGCACATAAAGACAAAAAAGTGGATTTCTCAGTGCATACAAAGTACTGACATTAAAGTAGTATGCATTTCAATATTCCAGTATAGTGCAGAGTGCAAACCTGATGGAAACATTTTAAGTTAACTTCCCACATGATTCTGTGTGGTTTGAAAGTTGTTTCCTGCCTTTACACATCAAGACAAAAAAGTTCTTATCACAGTGCATACAATGCTTTGACAATACTAATAGTATACATTTCAATTTTACACCAAAGCACTCACTGCAAACCTAATGGAAACACCTTAGGTTAACTTCCCACATGATTCTGTGTGGTTTGTAAGTTGTTTCCTGCCTTTACACATCAAGACAAAAAAGTTGTTATCACAGTGCATACAATGCTTTGACAATACTAATAGTATACATTTCAATTTTATACCAAAGGACTTACTGCAAACCTAATGGAAACACCTTAGGTTAACTTCCCACATGATTATGAGTAGCTTCATAGTTGTTTCGTGCCTCTACGCATAAAGACAAAAAAGTTGTTATCTCAGTGCTTACAATGCTTTCACATAAAAGTAGTATACATTTCAATTGTACTCAAAAGTCCTGACTGCAAACCTAATGAAAACACCTTTGGTTAACTTCCCACATGATTATGAGTAGCTTGAAAGTTGTTTCATGCCTCTACGCATCAAGACAAACAAGTTATTATCACAGTGCATACAATGCTTTGACAATACTGATAGCATACATTTCAATTTTACACCAAAGCACTTACTGCAAACCTAATGGAAACACCTCAGGTTAACTTCTCACATGATTCTTAGATGCCTGAAAGTTGTTTCATGGGTCTGCACATAAAGACAAAAAAGTGCATTTCTCAGTGCATACAAGGTACTGACATTAAAGTAGTATACATTTCAATATTCCAGTAAAGTGCAGACTGCAAACCTGATGGAAACATTTTAAGTTAACTTCCCACATGATTCTGTGTGGTTTGAAAGTTGTTTCCTGCCTTTACACATCAAGACAAAAAAGTTGTTATCACAGTGCATACAATGCTTTGACAACACTGATAGCATACGTTTCAATTTTACACCAAAGTACTTACTGCAAACCTGATGGAAACACCTTAGGTTAACTTCCCACATCATTATGAGTAGTTTCGAAGTTGTTTCGTGCCTCTACGCATAAAGACAAAAAAGTTGTTATCTCAGTGCTTACAATGCTTTCACATAAAAGTAGTATACATTTCAATTGTAGTCCAAAGTCCTGACTGCAAACCTAATGAAAACACCTTTGGTTAACTTCCCACATGATTCTGTGTGGTTTGAAAGTTGCCTCATGCCTCAACACATCAAGACAAAAAAGTTGTTATCTTAGGGCATACAATGTTCTGACATTAAAGTGCTATACATGTCAATTTTCAACCAAAGTGCAGAGTGCAAACCTGATGGAAACATTTTAAGTTAACTTCCCACATGATTCTGTGTAGTTTGTAAGTTGTTTCCTGCCTTTACACATCAAGACAAAAAAGTTGTTATCTCAGTGCTTACAATGCTTTCACATAAAAGTAGTACACATTTCAATTGTACTCAAAAGTCCTGACTGCAAACCTAATGAAAACACCTTTGCTTAACTTCCCACATGATTCTGTGTGGTTTGTAAGTTGTTTCCTGCCTTTACACATCAAGACAAAAAAGTTGTTATCACAGTGCATACAATGCTTTGACAATACTGATAGCATACGTTTCAATTTTACACCAAAGTACTTACTGCAAACCTGATGGAAACACCTTAGGTTAACTTCCCACATGATTCTTTGATGCCTGAAAGTTGTTTCATGGGTCTGCACATAAAGACAAAAAAGTGGATTTCTCAGTGCATACAATGTACTGACATTAAAGTAGTATGCATTTCAATATTCCAGTATAGTGCAGAGTGCAAACCTGATGGAAACATTTTAAGTTAACTTCCCACATGATTCTGTGTGGTTTGAAAGTTGTTTCCTGCCTTTACACATCAAGACAAAAAAGTTGTTATCACAGTGCATACAATGCTTTGACAACACTGATAGCATACGTTTCAATTTTACACCAAAGTACTTATGCAAACCTGATGGAAACACCTTAGGTTAACTTCCCACATGATTCTTTGATGCCTGAAAGTTGATTCATGGGTCTGCACATAAAGACAAAAAAGTGGATTTCTCAGTGCATACAATATACTGACATTAAAGTAGTATGAATTTCAATATTCCAGTATAGTGCAGAGTGCAAACCTGATGGAAACATTTTAAGTTAACTTCCCACATGATTCTGTGTGGTTTGAAAGTTGTTTCCTGCCTTTACACATCAAGACAAAAAAGTTCTTATCACAGTGCATACAATGCTTTGACAATACTAATAGTATACATTTCAATTTTACACCAAAGCACTTACTGCAAACCTAATGGAAACAGCTTAGGTTAACTTCCCACATGATTCTGTGTGGTTTGTAAGTTGTTTCCTGCCTTTACACATCAAGAAAAAAAAGTTGTTATCACAGTGCATACAATGCTTTCACAATACTAATCGTATACATTTCAATTTTACACCAAAGCACTTACTGCAAACCTAATGGAAACACCTTAGGTTAACTTCCCACATGATTATGAGTAGTTTCAAAGTTGTTTCGTATCTCTACACAAAAAGACAAAACAGTTGTTATCTCAGTGCTTACAAAGCTTTCACATAAAAGTAGTATACATTTCAATTGTACTCAAAAGTCCTGACTGCAAACCTAATGAAAACACCTTTGCTTAACTTCCCACATGATTCTGTGTGGTTTGAAAGTTGTTTCCTGCCTTTACACATCAAGACAAAAAAGTTGTAATCACAGTGCATACAATGCTTTGAGAATACTAATAGTATACATTTCAATTTTACACCAAAGCACTTACTGCAAACCTAATGGAAACACCTTAGGTTAACTTCCCACATGATTATGAGTAGCTTCATAGTTGTTTCGTGCCTCTACGCATAAAGACAAAAAAGTTGTTATCTCAGTGCTTACAATGCTTTCACATAAAAGTAGTATACATTTCAATTGTACTCAAAAGTCCTGACTGCAAACCTAATGAAAACACCTTTGGTTAACTTCCCACATGATTATGAGTAGCTTGAAAGTTGTTTCATGCCTCTACGCATCAAGACAAACAAGTTATTATCACAGTGCATACAATGCTTTGACAATACTGATAGCATACATTTCAATTTTACACCAAAGCACTTACTGCAAACCTAATGGAAACACCTCAGGTTAACTTCTCACATGATTCTCAGATGCCTGAAAGTTGTTTCATGGGTCTGCACATAAAGACAAAAAAGTGCATTTCTCAGTGCATACAAGGTACTGACATTAAAGTAGTATACATTTCAATATTCCAGTAAAGTGCAGACTGCAAACCTGATGGAAACATTTTAAATTAACTTCCCACATGATTCTGTGTGGTTTGAAAGTTGTTTCCTGCCTTTACACATCAAGACAAAAAAGTTGTTATCACAGTGCATACAATGCTTTGACAATACTAATAGTATACATTTCAATTTTACACCAAAGCACTTACTGCAAACCTAATGGAAACACCTTAGGATAACTTCCCACATGATTATGACCAGCTTCATAGTTGTTTCGTGCCTCCACGCATAAAGACAAAAAAGTTGTTATCTTAGGGCAATCAGTGTTCTGACATTAAAGTGCTATACATGTCAATTTTCAACCAAACTGCAGAGTGCAAACCTGATGGAAACATTTTATGTTAACTTCCCACATGATTCTGTGTGGTTTGTAAGTTGTTTCCTGCCTTTGCACATCAAGACAAAAAAGTTGTTATCACAGTGCATACAATGCTTTGACAATACTAATAGTATACATTTCAATTTTACACCAAAGCACTTACTGGAAACCTAATGGAAACACGTTAGGTTAACTTCCCAGATGATTATGAGTAGTTTCAAAGTCCATTCGTACCTCTACACAAAAAGACAAAAAAGTTGTTATCTCAGTGCTTACAATGCTTTCACATAAAAGTAGTATACATTTCAATTGTACTCAAAAGTCCTGACTGGAAACCTAATGAAAACACCTTTGCTTAACTTCCCACATGTTTCTGTGTGGTTTGTAAGTTGTTTCCTGCCTTTACACATCAAGACAAAAAAGTTGTTATCACAGTGCATACAATGCTTTGACAATACTGATAGCATACGTTTCAATTTTACACCAAAGTACTTACTGCAAACCTGATGGAAACACCTTAGGTTAACTTCCCACATCATTATGAGTAGTTTCAAAGTTGTTTCGTGCCTCTACGCATAAAGACAAAAAAGTTGTTATCTCAGTGCTTACAATGCTTTCACATAAAAGTAGTATACATTTCAAATGTACTCAAAAGTCCTGACTGCAAACCTAATGAAAACACCTTTGGTTAACTTCCCACATGATTCTGTGTGGTTTGAAAGTTGTTTCCTGCCTTCACACATCAAGACAAAATAGTTGTTATCACAGTGCATACAATGCTTTGATAATACTAATACTATACATTTCAATTTTACACGAAAGTACTTACTGCAAACCTAATGGAAACACCTTAGGTTATCTTCCCACATGATTATGAGTAGCTTGAAAGTTGCCTCATGCCTCTACACATCAAGACAAAAAAGTTGTTATCTTAGGGCAATCAGTGTTCTGACATTAAAGTGCTATACATGTCAATTTTCAACCAAAGTGCAGAATGCAAACCTGATGGAAACATTCTAAGTTAACTTCCCACATGATTCCGTGTGGTTTGTAAGTTGTTTCCTGCCTTTACACATCAAGACAAAAAAGTTGTTATCTCAGTGCTTGCAATGATTTCAAATAAAAGTAGTATACATTTCAATTGTACTCAAAAGTCCTGACTGAAAACCTAATGAAAACACCTTTGGTTAACTTCCCACATGATTCATTGTGGTTTGTAAGTTGATTCCTGCCTTTACACATCAAGACAAAAAAGTTGTTATCACAGTGCATACAATGCTTTGACAATACTAATAGTACACATTTCAATTTTACACAAAAGCACTTACTGCAAACCTGATGGAAACACCTTAGGTTAACTTCCCAGATGATTATGAGTAGTTTCAAAGTTGATTCGTACCTCTACACATAAAGACAAAAAAGTTGTTATCTCAGTGCTTACAATGCTTTCACATAAAAGTGGTATACATTTCAATTGTACTCAAAAGTCCTGACTGCAAACCTAATGAAAACACCTTTGCCTAACTTCCCACATGATGCTGTGTGGTTTGTACGTTGTTTCCTGCCTTTACACATCAAGACAAAAAAGGTGTTATCACAGTGCATACAATGCTTTCACAATACTGATAGCATACGTTTCAATTTTACACCAAAGTACTTACTGCAAACATGATGGAAACACCTTAGGTTAACTTCCCACATGATTCTTTGATGCCTGAAAGTTGTTTCATGGGTCTGCACATAAAGACAAAAAAGTGCATTTCTCAGTGCATACAAGGTACTGACATTAAAGTAGTATACATTTCAATATTCCAGTAAAGTGCAGACTGCAAACCTGATGGAAACATTTTAAGTTAACTTCCCACATGATTCTGTGTGGTTTGAAAGTTGTTTCCTGCCTTTACACATCAAGACAAAAAAGTTGTTATCACAGTGCATACAATGCTTTGACAATACTAATAGTATACATTTCAATTTTACACCAAAGCACTTACTGCAAACCTAATGGAAACACCTTAGGATAACTTCCCACATGATTATGACCAGCTTCATAGTTGTTTCGTGCCTCCACGCATAAAGACAAAAAAGTTGTTATCTTAGGGCAATCAGTGTTCTGACATTAAAGTGCTATACATGTCAATTTTCAACCAAACTGCAGAGTGCAAACCTGATGGAAACATTTTATGTTAACTTCCCACATGATTCTGTGTGGTTTGTAAGTTGTTTCCTGCCTTTGCACATCAAGACAAAAAAGTTGTTATCACAGTGCATACAATGCTTTGACAATACTAATAGTATACATTTCAATTTTACACCAAAGCACTTACTGGAAACCTAATGGAAACACGTTAGGTTAACTTCCCAGATGATTATGAGTAGTTTCAAAGTCCATTCGTACCTCTACACAAAAAGACAAAAAAGTTGTTATCTCAGTGCTTACAATGCTTTCACATAAAAGTAGTATACATTTCAATTGTACTCAAAAGTCCTGACTGGAAACCTAATGAAAACACCTTTGCTTAACTTCCCACATGTTTCTGTGTGGTTTGTAAGTTGTTTCCTGCCTTTACACATCAAGACAAAAAAGTTGTTATCACAGTGCATACAATGCTTTGACAATACTGATAGCATACGTTTCAATTTTACACCAAAGTACTTACTGCAAACCTGATGGAAACACCTTAGGTTAACTTCCCACATCATTATGAGTAGTTTCAAAGTTGTTTCGTGCCTCTACGCATAAAGACAAAAAAGTTGTTATCTCAGTGCTTACAATGCTTTCACATAAAAGTAGTATACATTTCAAATGTACTCAAAAGTCCTGACTGCAAACCTAATGAAAACACCTTTGGTTAACTTCCCACATGATTCTGTGTGGTTTGAAAGTTGTTTCCTGCCTTCACACATCAAGACAAAATAGTTGTTATCACAGTGCATACAATGCTTTGATAATACTAATACTATACATTTCAATTTTACACGAAAGTACTTACTGCAAACCTAATGGAAACACCTTAGGTTATCTTCCCACATGATTATGAGTAGCTTGAAAGTTGCCTCATGCCTCTACACATCAAGACAAAAAAGTTGTTATCTTAGGGCAATCAGTGTTCTGACATTAAAGTGCTATACATGTCAATTTTCAACCAAAGTGCAGAATGCAAACCTGATGGAAACATTCTAAGTTAACTTCCCACATGATTCCGTGTGGTTTGTAAGTTGTTTCCTGCCTTTACACATCAAGACAAAAAAGTTGTTATCTCAGTGCTTGCAATGATTTCAAATAAAAGTAGTATACATTTCAATTGTACTCAAAAGTCCTGACTGAAAACCTAATGAAAACACCTTTGGTTAACTTCCCACATGATTCATTGTGGTTTGTAAGTTGATTCCTGCCTTTACACATCAAGACAAAAAAGTTGTTATCACAGTGCATACAATGCTTTGACAATACTAATAGTACACATTTCAATTTTACACAAAAGCACTTACTGCAAACCTGATGGAAACACCTTAGGTTAACTTCCCAGATGATTATGAGTAGTTTCAAAGTTGATTCGTACCTCTACACATAAAGACAAAAAAGTTGTTATCTCAGTGCTTACAATGCTTTCACATAAAAGTGGTATACATTTCAATTGTACTCAAAAGTCCTGACTGCAAACCTAATGAAAACACCTTTGCCTAACTTCCCACATGATGCTGTGTGGTTTGTACGTTGTTTCCTGCCTTTACACATCAAGACAAAAAAGGTGTTATCACAGTGCATACAATGCTTTCACAATACTGATAGCATACGTTTCAATTTTACACCAAAGTACTTACTGCAAACATGATGGAAACACCTTAGGTTAACTTCCCACATGATTCTTTGATGCCTGAAAGTTGTTTCATGGGTCTGCACATAAAGACAAAAAAGTGGATTTCTCAGTGCATACAAAGTACTGACATTAAAGTAGTATGCATTTCAATATTCCAGTATAGTGCAGAGTGCAAACCTGATGGAAACATTTTAAGTTAACTTCCCACATGATTCTGTGTGGTTTGAAAGTTGTTTCCTGCCTTTACACATCAAGACAAAAAAGTTCTTATCACAGTGCATACAATGCTTTGACAATACTAATGGTATACATTTCAATTTTACACCAAAGCACTCACTGCAAACCTAATGGAAACACCTTAGGTTAACTTCCCACATGATTCTGTGTGGTTTGTAAGTTGTTTCCTGCCTTTACACATCAAGACAAAAAAGTTGTTATCACAGTGCATACAATGCTTTGACAATACTAAAAGTATACATTTCAATTTTACACCAAAGCACTTACTGGAAACCTAATGGAAACGCCTTAGGTTAACTTCCCAGATGATTATGAGTAGTTTCAAAGTCGATTCGTACCTCTACACAAAAAGACAAAGAAGTTGTTATCTCAGTGCTTACAATGCTTTCACATAAAAGTAGTATACATTTCAATTGTACTCAAAAGTCCTGACTGCAAACCTAATGAAAACACCTTTGCTTAACTTCCCACATGATTCTGTGTGGTTTGTAAGTTGTTTCCTGCCTTTACACATCAAGACAAAAAAGTTGTTATCACAGTGCATACATTGCTTTGACAATACTAATAGTATACATTTCAATTTTACACCAAAGCACTTACTGGAAACCTAATGGAAACACCTTAGGTTAACTTCCCACATGATTATGAGTAGTTTCAAAGTCGATTCGTACCTCTACACAAAAAGACAAAAAAGTTGTTATCTCAGTGCTTACAAAGTTCTGACATTAAAGTGCTATACATGTCAATTTTCAACCAAAGTGCAGAGTGCAAACCTGATGGAAACATTTTAAGTCAACTTCCCACATGATTCTGTGTGGTTTGTAAGTTGTTTCCTGCCTTTACACATCAAGACAAACAAGTTATTATCACAGTGCATACAATGCTTTGACAATACTGATAGCATACATTTCAATTTTACACCAAAGCACTTACTGCAAACCTAATGGAAACACCTCAGGTTAACTTCTCACATGATTCTCAGATGCCGGAAAGTTGTTTCATGGGTCTGCACATAAAGACAAAAAAGTGCATTTCTCAGTGCATACAAGGTACTGACATTAAAGTAGTATACATTTCAATATTCCAGTAAAGTGCAGACTGCAAACCTGATGGAAACATTTTAAGTTAACTTCCCACATGATTCTGTGTGGTTTGAAAGTTGTTTCCTGCCTTTACACATCAAGACAAAAAAGTTGTTATCACAGTGCATACAATGCTTTGACAATACTAATAGTATACATTTCAATTTTACACCAAAGCACTTACTGCAAACCTAATGGAAACACCTTAGGATAACTTCCCACATGATTATGACCAGCTTCATAGTTGTTTCGTGCCTCCACGCATAAAGACAAAAAAGTTGTTATCTTAGGGCAATCAGTGTTCTGACATTAAAGTGCTATACATGTCAATTTTCAACCAAACTGCAGAGTGCAAACCTGATGGAAACATTTTATGTTAACTTCCCACATGATTCTGTGTGGTTTGTAAGTTGTTTCCTGCCTTTGCACATCAAGACAAAAAAGTTGTTATCACAGTGCATACAATGCTTTGACAATACTGATGGCATACGTTTCAATTTCACACCAAAGTACTTACTGCAAACCTGATGGAAACACCTTAGGTTAACTTCCCACATCATTATGAGTAGTTTCAAAGTTGTTTTGTGCCTCTACGCATAAAGACAAAAAAGTTGTTATCTCAGTGCTTACAATGCTTTCACATAAAAGTAGTATACATTTCAAATGTACTCAAAAGTCCTGACTGCAAACCTAATGGAAACACCTTTGGTTAACTTCCCACATGATTCTGTGTGGTTTGAAAGTTGTTTCCTGCCTTCACACGTCAAGACAAAATAGTTGTTATCACAGTGCATACAATGCTTTCATAATACTAATACTATACATTTCAATTTTACACGAAAGTACTTACTGCAAACCTAATGGAAACACCTTAGGTTATCTTCCCACATGATTATGAGTAGCTTGAAAGTTGCCTCATGCCTCTACACATCAAGACAAAAAAGTTGTTATCTTAGGGCAATCAGTGTTCTGACATTAAACTGCTATACATGTCAATTTTCAACCAAAGGGCAGAATGCAAACCTGATGGAAACATTCTAAGTTAACTTCCCACATGATTCTTTGATGCCTGAAAGTTGTTTCATGGGTCTGCACATAAAGACAAAAAAGTGGATTTCTCAGTGCATACAAAGTACTGACATTAAAGTAGTATGCATTTCAATATTCCAGTATAGTGCAGAGTGCAAACCTGATGGAAACATTTTAAGTTAACTTCCCACATGATTCTGTGTGGTTTGAAAGTTGTTTCCTGCCTTTACACATCAAGACAAAAAAGTTCTTATCACAGTGCATACAATGCTTTGACAATACTAATAGTATACATTTCAATTTTACACCAAAGCACTCACTGCAAACCTAATGGAAACACCTTAGGTTAACTTCCCACATGATTCTGTGTGGTTTGTAAGTTGTTTCCTGCCTTTACACATCAAGACAAAAAAGTTGTTATCACAGTGCATACAATGCTTTGACAATACTAATAGTATACATTTCAATTTTATACCAAAGGACTTACTGCAAACCTAATGGAAACACCTTAGGTTAACTTCCCACATGATTATGAGTAGCTTCATAGTTGTTTCGTGCCTCTACGCATAAAGACAAAAAAGTTGTTATCTCAGTGCTTACAATGCTTTCACATAAAAGTAGTATACATTTCAATTGTACTCAAAAGTCCTGACTGCAAACCTAATGAAAACACCTTTGGTTAACTTCCCACATGATTATGAGTAGCTTGAAAGTTGTTTCATGCCTCTACGCATCAAGACAAACAAGTTATTATCACAGTGCATACAATGCTTTGACAATACTGATAGCATACATTTCAATTTTACACCAAAGCACTTACTGCAAACCTAATGGAAACACCTCAGGTTAACTTCTCACATGATTCTTAGATGCCTGAAAGTTGTTTCATGGGTCTGCACATAAAGACAAAAAAGTGCATTTCTCAGTGCATACAAGGTACTGACATTAAAGTAGTATACATTTCAATATTCCAGTAAAGTGCAGACTGCAAACCTGATGGAAACATTTTAAGTTAACTTCCCACATGATTCTGTGTGGTTTGAAAGTTGTTTCCTGCCTTTACACATCAAGACAAAAAAGTTGTTATCACAGTGCATACAATGCTTTGACAACACTGATAGCATACGTTTCAATTTTACACCAAAGTACTTACTGCAAACCTGATGGAAACACCTTAGGTTAACTTCCCACATCATTATGAGTAGTTTCAAAGTTGTTTCGTGCCTCTACGCATAAAGACAAAAAAGTTGTTATCTCAGTGCTTACAATGCTTTCACATAAAAGTAGTATACATTTCAATTGTACTCCAAAGTCCTGACTGCAAACCTAATGAAAACACCTTTGGTTAACTTCCCACATGATTCTGTGTGGTTTGAAAGTTGTTTCCTGCCTTTACACATCAAGACAAAATAGTTGTTATCACAGTGCATACAATGCTTTGACAATACTAATACTATACATTTCAATTTTACACGAAAGTACTTACTGAAAACCTAATGGAAACACCTTAGGTTAACTTCCCACATGATTATGAGTAGCTTGAAAGTTGCCTCATGCCTCAACACATCAAGACAAAAAAGTTGTTATCTTAGGGCATACAATGTTCTGACATTAAAGTGCTATACATGTCAATTTTCAACCAAAGTGCAGAGTGCAAACCTGATGGAAACATTTTAAGTTAACTTCCCACATGATTCTGTGTAGTTTGTAAGTTGTTTCCTGCCTTTACACATCAAGACAAAAAAGTTGTTATCTCAGTGCTTACAATGCTTTCACATAAAAGTAGTACACATTTCAATTGTACTCAAAAGTCCTGACTGCAAACCTAATGAAAACACCTTTGCTTAACTTCCCACATGATTCTGTGTGGTTTGTAAGTTGTTTCCTGCCTTTACACATCAAGACAAAAAAGTTGTTATCACAGTGCATACAATGCTTTGACAATACTGATAGCATACGTTTCAATTTTACACCAAAGTACTTACTGCAAACCTGATGGAAACACCTTAGGTTAACTTCCCACATGATTCTTTGATGCCTGAAAGTTGTTTCATGGGTCTGCACATAAAGACAAAAAAGTGGATTTCTCAGTGCATACAATGTACTGACATTAAAGTAGTATGCATTTCAATATTCCAGTATAGTGCAGAGTGCAAACCTGATGGAAACATTTTAAGTTAACTTCCCACATGATTCTGTGTGGTTTGAAAGTTGTTTCCTGCCTTTACACATCAAGACAAAAAAGTTGTTATCACAGTGCATACAATGCTTTGACAACACTGATAGCATACGTTTCAATTTTACACCAAAGTACTTATGCAAACCTGATGGAAACACCTTAGGTTAACTTCCCACATGATTCTTTGATGCCTGAAAGTTGTTTCATGGGTCTGCACATAAAGACAAAAAAGTGGATTTCTCAGTGCATACAATATACTGACATTAAAGTAGTATGAATTTCAATATTCCAGTATAGTGCAGAGTGCAAACCTGATGGAAACATTTTAAGTTAACTTCCCACATGATTCTGTGTGGTTTGAAAGTTGTTTCCTGCCTTTACACATCAAGACAAAAAAGTTCTTATCACAGTGCATACAATGCTTTGACAATACTAATAGTATACATTTCAATTTTACACCAAAGCACTTACTGCAAACCTAATGGAAACAGCTTAGGTTAACTTCCCACATGATTCTGTGTGGTTTGTAAGTTGTTTCCTGCCTTTACACATCAAGAAAAAAAAGTTGTTATCACAGTGCATACAATGCTTTCACAATACTAATCGTATACATTTCAATTTTACACCAAAGCACTTACTGCAAACCTAATGGAAACACCTTAGGTTAACTTCCCACATGATTATGAGTAGTTTCAAAGTTGTTTCGTATCTCTACACAAAAAGACAAAACAGTTGTTATCTCAGTGCTTACAAAGCTTTCACATAAAAGTAGTATACATTTCAATTGTACTCAAAAGTCCTGACTGCAAACCTAATGAAAACACCTTTGCTTAACTTCCCACATGATTCTGTGTGGTTTGAAAGTTGTTTCCTGCCTTTACACATCAAGACAAAAAAGTTGTAATCACAGTGCATACAATGCTTTGACAATACTAATAGTATACATTTCAATTTTACACCAAAGCACTTACTGCAAACCTAATGGAAACACCTTAGGTTAACTTCCCACATGATTATGAGTAGCTTCATAGTTGTTTCGTGCCTCTACGCATCAAGACAAACAAGTTATTATCACAGTGCATACAATGCTTTGACAATACTGATAGCATACATTTCAATTTTACACCAAAGCACTTACTGCAAATCTAATGGAAACACCTCAGGTTAACTTCTCACATGATTCTCAGATGCCTGAAAGTTGTTTCATGGGTCTGCACATAAAGACAAAAAAGTGCATTTCTCAGTGCATACAAGGTACTGACATTAAAGTAGTATACATTTCAATATTCCAGTAAAGTGCAGACTGCAAACCTGATGGAAACATTTTAAGTTAACTTCCCACATGATTCTGTGTGGTTTGAAAGTTGTTTCCTGCCTTTACACATCAAGACAAAAAAGTTGTTATCACAGTGCATACAATGCTTTGACAATACTAATAGTATACATTTCAATTTTACACCAAAGCACTTACTGCAAACCTAATGGAAACACCTTAGGATAACTTCCCACATGATTATGACCAGCTTCATAGTTGTTTCGTGCCTCCACGCATAAAGACAAAAAAGTTGTTATCTTAGGGCAATCAGTGTTCTGACATTAAAGTGCTATACATGTCAATTTTCAACCAAACTGCAGAGTTCAAACCTGATGGAAACATTTTATGTTAACTTCCCACATGATTCTGTGTGGTTTGTAAGTTGTTTCCTGCCTTTGCACATCAAGACAAAAAAGTTGTTATCACAGTGCATACAATGCTTTGACAATACTAATAGTATACATTTCAATTTTACACCAAAGCACTTACTGGAAACCTAATGGAAACACGTTAGGTTAACTTCCCAGATGATTATGAGTAGTTTCAAAGTCCATTCGTACCTCTACACAAAAAGACAAAAAAGTTGTTATCTCAGTGCTTACAATGCTTTCACATAAAAGTAGTATACATTTCAATTGTACTCAAAAGTCCTGACTGCAAACCTAATGAAAACACCTTTGCTTAACTTCCCACATGTTTCTGTGTGGTTTGTAAGTTGTTTCCTGCCTTTACACATCAAGACAAAAAAGTTGTTATCACAGTGCATACAATGCTTTGACAATACTGATAGCATACGTTTCAATTTTACACCAAAGTACTTACTGCAAACCTGATGGAAACACCTTAGGTTAACTTCCCACATCATTATGAGTAGTTTCAAAGTTGTTTCGTGCCTCTACGCATAAAGACAAAAAAGTTGTTATCTCAGTGCTTCAATGCTTTCACATAAAAGTAGTATACATTTCAAATGTACTCAAAAGTCCTGACTGCAAACCTAATGAAAACACCTTTGGTTAACTTCCCACATGATTCTGTGTGGTTTGAAAGTTGTTTCCTGCCTTCACACATCAAGACAAAATAGTTGTTATCACAGTGCATACAATGCTTTGATAATACTAATACTATACATTTCAATTTTACACGAAAGTACTTACTGCAATCCTAATGGAAACACCTTAGGTTATCTTCCCACATGATTATGAGTAGCTTGAAAGTTGCCTCATGCCTCTACACGTCAAGACAAAAAAGTTGTTATCTTAGGGCAATCAGTGTTCTGACATTAAAGTGCTATACATGTCAATTTTCAACCAAAGTGCAGAATGCAAACCTGATGGAAACATTCTAAGTTAACTTCCCACATGATTCCGTGTGGTTTGTAAGTTGTTTCCTGCCTTTACACATCAAGACAAAAAAGTTGTTATCTCAGTGCTTACAATGATTTCAAATAAAAGTAGTATACATTTCAATTGTACTCAAAAGTCCTGACTGAAAACCTAATGAAAACACCTTTGGTTAACTTCCCACATGATTCATTGTGGTTTGTAAGTTGATTCCTGCCTTTACACATCAAGACAAAAAAGTTGTTATCACAGTGCATACAATGCTTTGACAATACTAATAGTATACATTTCAATTTTACACCAAAGCACTCACTGCAAACCTAATGGAAACACCTTAGGTTAACTTCCCACATGATTCTGTGTGGTTTGTAAGTTGTTTCCTGCCTTTACACATCAAGACAAAAAAGTTGTTATCACAGTGCATACAATGCTTTGACAATACTAAAAGTATACATTTCAATTTTACACCAAAGCACTTACTGGAAACCTAATGGAAACGCCTTAGGTTAACTTCCCAGATGATTATGAGTAGTTTCAAAGTCGATTCGTACCTCTACACAAAAAGACAAAGAAGTTGTTATCTCAGTGCTTACAATGCTTTCACATAAAAGTAGTATACATTTCAATTGTACTCAAAAGTCCTGACTGCAAACCTAATGAAAACACCTTTGCTTAACTTCCCACATGATTCTGCGTGGTTTGTAAGTTGTTTCCTGCCTTTACACATCAAGACAAAAAAGTTGTTATCACAGTGCATACATTGCTTTGACAATACTAATAGTATACATTTCAATTTTACAGCAAAGCACTTACTGGAAACCTAATGGAAACACCTTAGGTTAACTTCCCACATGATTATGAGTAGTTTCAAAGTCGATTCGTACCTCTACACAAAAAGACAAAAAAGTTGTTATCTCAGTGCTTACAAAGTTCTGACATTAAAGTGCTATACATGTCAATTTTCAACCAAAGTGCAGAGTGCAAACCTGATGGAAACATTTTAAGTCAACTTCCCACATGATTCTGTGTGGTTTGTAAGTTGTTTCCTGCCTTTACACATCAAGACAAAAAAGTTGTTATCTCAGTGCTTACAATGCTTTCACATAAAAGTAGTACACATTTCAATTGTACTCAAAAGTCCTGACTGCAAACCTAATGAAAACACCTTTGCTTAACTTCCCACATGATTCTGTGTGGTTTGTAAGTTGTTTCCTGCCTTTACACATCAAGACAAAAAAGTTGTTATCACAGTGCTACAATGCTTTGACAATACTGATAGCATACGTTTCAATTTTACACCAAAGTACTTACTGCAAACCTGATGGAAACACCTTAGGTTAACTTCCCACATGATTCTTTGATGCCTGAAAGTTGTTTCATGGGTCTGCACATAAAGACAAAAAAGTGCATTTCTCAGTGCATACAAGGTACTGACATTAAAGTAGTATACATTTCAATATTCAGTAAAGTGCAGACTGCAAACCTGATGGAAACATTTTAAGTTAACTTCCCACATGATTCTGTGTGGTTTGAAAGTTGTTTCCTGCCTTTACACATCAAGACAAAAAAGTTGTTATCACAGTGCATACAATGCTTTGACAAGACTGATAGCATACGTTTCAATTTTACACCAAAGTACTTACTGCAAACCTGATGGAAACACCTTAGGTTAACTTCCCACATCATTATGAGTAGTTTCAAAGTTGTTTCGTGCCTCTACGCATGAAGACAAAAAAGTTGTTATCTCAGTGCTTACAATGCTTTCACATAAAAGTAGTATACATTTCAATTGTACTCCAAAGTCCTGACTGCAAACCTAATGAAAACACCTTTGGTTAACTTCCCACATGATTCTGTGTGGTTTGAAAGTTGTTTCCTGCCTTCACACATCAAGACAAAATAGTTGTTATCACAGTGCATACAATGCTTTGACAATACTAATACTATACATTTCAATTTTACACGAAAGTACTTACTGAAAACCTAATGGAAACACCTTAGGTTAACTTCCCACATGATTATGAGTAATTTGAAAGTTGCCTCATGCCTCAACACATCAAGACAAAAAAGCTTGTTATCTTAGGGCATACAATGTTCTGACATTAAAGTGCTATACATGTCAATTTTCAACCAAAGTGCAGAGTGCAAACCTGATGGAAACATTTTAAGTTAACTTCCCACATGATTCTGTGTAGTTTGTAAGTTGTTTCCTGCCTTTACACATCAATACAAAAAAGTTGTTATCTCAGTGCTTACAATGCTTTCACATAAAAGTAGTACACATTTCAATTGTACTCAAAAGTCCTGACTGCAAACCTAATGAAAACACCTTTGCTTAACTTCACACATGATTCTGTGTGGTTTGTAAGTTGTTTCCTGCCTTTACACATCAAGACAAAAAAGTTGTTATCACAGTGCATACAATGCTTTGACAATACTGATAGCATACGTTTCAATTTTACACCAAAGTACTTACTGCAAACCTGATGGAAACACCTTAGGTTAACTTCCCACATGATTCTTTGATGCCTGAAAGTTGTTTCATGGGTCTGCACATAAAGACAAAAAAGTGGATTTCTCAGTGCATACAATGTACTGACATTAAAGTAGTATGCATTTCAATATTCCAGTATAGTGCAGAGTGCAAACCTGATGGAAACATTTTAAGTTAACTTCCCACATGATTCTGTGTGGTTTGAAAGTTGTTTCCTGCCTTTACACATCAAGACAAAAAAGTTGTTATCACAGTGCATACAATGCTTTGACAACACTGATAGCATACGTTTCAATTTTACACCAAAGTACTTATGCAAACCTGATGGAAACACCTTAGGTTAACTTCCCACATGATTCTTTGATGCCTGAAAGTTGTTTCATGGGTCTGCACATAAAGACAAAAAAGTGGATTTCTCAGTGCATACAATATACTGACATTAAAGTAGTATGAATTTCAATATTCCCGTATAGTGCAGAGTGCAAACCTGATGGAAACATTTTAAGTTAACTTCCCACATGATTCTGTGTGGTTTGAAAGTTGTTTCCTGCCTTTACACATCAAGACAAAAAAGTTCTTATCACAGTGCATACAATGCTTTGACAATACTAATAGTATACATTTCAATTTTACACCAAAGCACTCACTGCAAACCTAATGGAAACAGCTTAGGTTAACTTCCCACATGATTCTGTGTGGTTTGTAAGTTGTTTCCTGCCTTTACACATCAAGAAAAAAAAGTTGTTATCACAGTGCATACAATGCTTTGACAATACTAATCGTATACATTTCAATTTTACACCAAAGCACTTACTGCAAACCTAATGGAAACACCTTAGGTTAACTTCCCACATGATTATGAGTAGCTTCATAGTTGTTTCGTGCCTCTACGCATAAAGACAAAAAAGTTGTTATCTCAGTGCTTACAATGCTTTCACATAAAAGTAGTATACATTTCAATTGTACTCAAAAGTCCTGACTGCAAACCTAATGAAAACACCTTTGGTTAACTTCCCACATGATTATGAGTAGCTTGAAAGTTGTTTCATGCCTCTACGCATCAAGACAAACAAGTTATTATCACAGTGCATACAATGCTTTGACAATACTGATAGCATACATTTCAATTTTACACCAAAGCACTTACTGCAAACCTAATGGAAACACCTCAGGTTAACTTCTCACATGATTCTCAGATGCCTGAAAGTTGTTTCATGGGTCTGCACATAAAGACAAAAAAGTGCATTTCTCAGTGCATACAAGGTACTGACATTAAAGTAGTATACATTTCAATATTCCAGTAAAGTGCAGACTGCAAACCTGATGGAAACATTTTAAGTTAACTTCCCACATGATTCTGTGTGGTTTGAAAGTTGTTTCCTGCCTTTACACATCAAGACAAAAAAGTTGTTATCACAGTGCATACAATGCTTTGACAATACTAATAGTATACATTTCAATTTTACACCAAAGCACTTACTGCAAACCTAATGGAAACACCTTAGGATAACTTCCCACATGATTATGACTAGCTTCATAATTGTTTCGTGCCTCTACGCATAAAGACAAAAAAGTTGTTATCTTAGGGCAATCAGTGTTCTGACATTAAAGTGCTATACATGTCAATTTTCAACCAAACTGCAGAGTGCAAACCTGATGGAAACATTTTATGTTAACTTCCCACATGATTCTGTGTGGTTTGTAAGTTGTTTCCTGCCTTTGCACATCAAGACAAAAAAAGTTGTTATCACAGTGCATACAATGCTTTGACAATACTAATAGTATACATTTCAATTTTACACCAAAGCACTTACTGGAAACCTAATGGAAACACGTTAGGTTAACTTCCCAGATGATTATGAGTAGTTTCAAAGTCCATTCGTACCTCTACACAAAAAGACAAAAAAGTTGTTATCTCAGTGCTTACAATGCTTTCACATAAAAGTAGTATACATTTCAATTGTACTCAAAAGTCCTGACTGCAAACCTAATGAAAACACCTTTGCTTAACTTCCCACATGTTTCTGTGTGGTTTGTAAGTTGTTTCCTGCCTTTACACATCAAGACAAAAAAGTTGTTATCACAGTGCATACAACGCTTTGACAATACTGATAGCATACGTTTCAATTTTACACCAAAGTACTTACTGCAAACCTGATGGAAACACCTTAGGTTAACTTCCCACATCATTATGAGTAGTTTCAAAGTTGTTTCGTGCCTCTACGCATAAAGACAAAAAAGTTGTTATCTCAGTGCTTACAATGCTTTCACATAAAAGTAGTATACATTTCAAATGTACTCAAAAGTCCTGACTGCAAACCTAATGAAAACACCTTTGGTTAACTTCCCACATGATTCTGTGTGGTTTGAAAGTTGTTTCCTGCCTTCACACATCAAGACAAAATAGTTGTTATCACAGTGCATACAATGCTTTGACAATACTGATAGCATACGTTTCAATTTTACACCAAAGTACTTACTGCAAACCTGATGGAAACACCTTAGGTTAACTTCCCACATGATTCTTTGATGCCTGAAAGTTGTTTCATGGGTCTGCACATAAAGACAAAAAAGTGGATTTCTCAGTGCATACAATGTACTGACATTAAAGTAGTATGCATTTCAATATTCCAGTATAGTGCAGAGTGCAAACCTGATGGAAACATTTTAAGTTAACTTCCCACATGATTCTGTGTGGTTTGAAAGTTGTTTCCTGCCTTTACACATCAAGACAAAAAAGTTGTTATCACAGTGCATACAATGCTTTGACAACACTGATAGCATACGTTTCAATTTTACACCAAAGTACTTATGCAAACCTGATGGAAACACCTTAGGTTAACTTCCCACATGATTCTTTGATGCCTGAAAGTTGTTTCATGGGTCTGCACATAAAGACAAAAAAGTGGATTTCTCAGTGCATACAATATACTGACATTAAAGTAGTATGAATTTCAATATTCCAGTATAGTGCAGAGTGCAAACCTGATGGAAACATTTTAAGTTAACTTCCCACATGATTCTGTGTGGTTTGAAAGTTGTTTCCTGCCTTTACACATCAAGACAAAAAAGTTCTTATCACAGTGCATACAATGCTTTGACAATACTAATAGTATACATTTCAATTTTACACCAAAGCACTTACTGCAAACCTAATGGAAACAGCTTAGGTTAACTTCCCACATGATTCTGTGTGGTTTGTAAGTTGTTTCCTGCCTTTACACATCAAGAAAAAAAAGTTGTTATCACAGTGCATACAATGCTTTCACAATACTAATCGTATACATTTCAATTTTACACCAAAGCACTTACTGCAAACCTAATGGAAACACCTTAGGTTAACTTCCCTCATGATTATGAGTAGTTTCAAAGTTGTTTCGTATCTCTACACAAAAAGACAAAACAGTTGTTATCTCAGTGCTTACAAAGCTTTCACATAAAAGTAGTATACATTTCAATTGTACTCAAAAGTCCTGACTGCAAACCTAATGAAAACACCTTTGCTTAACTTCCCACATGATTCTGTGTGGTTTGAAAGTTGTTTCCTGCCTTTACACATCAAGACAAAAAAGTTGTAATCACAGTGCATACAATGCTTTGACAATACTAATAGTATACATTTCAATTTTACACCAAAGCACTTACTGCAAACCTAATGGAAACACCTTAGGTTAACTTCCCACATGATTATGAGTAGCTTCATAGTTGTTTCGTGCCTCTACGCATCAAGACAAACAAGTTATTATCACAGTGCATACAATGCTTTGACAATACTGATAGCATACATTTCAATTTTACACCAAAGCACTTACTGCAAACCTAATGGAAACACCTCAGGTTAACTTCTCACATGATTCTCAGATGCCTGAAAGTTGTTTCATGGGTCTGCACATAAAGACAAAAAAGTGCATTTCTCAGTGCATACAAGGTACTGACATTAAAGTAGTATACATTTCAATATTCCAGTAAAGTGCAGACTGCAAACCTGATGGAAACATTTTAAGTTAACTTCCCACATGATTCTGTGCGGTTTGAAAGTTGTTTCCTGCCTTTACACATCAAGACAAAAAAGTTGTTATCACAGTGCATACAATGCTTTGACAATACTAATAGTATACATTTCAATTTTACACCAAAGCACTTACTGCAAACCTAATGGAAACACCTTAGGATAACTTCCCACATGATTATGACCAGCTTCATAGTTGTTTCGTGCCTCCACGCATAAAGACAAAAAAGTTGTTATCTTAGGGCAATCAGTGTTCTGACATTAAAGTGCTATACATGTCAATTTTCAACCAAACTGCAGAGTTCAAACCTGATGGAAACATTTTATGTTAACTTCCCACATGATTCTGTGTGGTTTGTAAGTTGTTTCCTGCCTTTGCACATCAAGACAAAAAAGTTGTTATCACAGTGCATACAATGCTTTGACAATACTAATAGTATACATTTCAATTTTACACCAAAGCACTTACTGGAAACCTAATGGAAACACGTTAGGTTAACTTCCCAGATGATTATGAGTAGTTTCAAAGTCCATTCGTACCTCTACACAAAAAGACAAAAAAGTTGTTATCTCAGTGCTTACAATGCTTTCACATAAAAGTAGTATACATTTCAATTGTACTCAAAAGTCCTGACTGCAAACCTAATGAAAACACCTTTGCTTAACTTCCCACATGTTTCTGTGTGGTTTGTAAGTTGTTTCCTGCCTTTACACATCAAGACAAAAAAGTTGTTATCACAGTGCATACAATGCTTTGACAATACTGATAGCATACGTTTCAATTTTACACCAAAGTACTTACTGCAAACCTGATGGAAACACCTTAGGTTAACTTCCCACATCATTATGAGTAGTTTCAAAGTTGTTTCGTGCCTCTACGCATAAAGACAAAAAAGTTGTTATCTCAGTGCTTCCAATGCTTTCACATAAAAGTAGTATACATTTCAAATGTACTCAAAAGTCCTGACTGCAAACCTAATGAAAACACCTTTGGTTAACTTCCCACATGATTCTGTGTGGTTTGAAAGTTGTTTCCTGCCTTCACACATCAAGACAAAATAGTTGTTATCACAGTGCATACAATGCTTTGATAATACTAATACTATACATTTCAATTTTACACGAAAGTACTTACTGCAAACCTAATGGAAACACCTTAGGTTATCTTCCCACATGATTATGAGTAGCTTGAAAGTTGCCTCATGCCTCTACACGTCAAGACAAAAAAGTTGTTATCTTAGGGCAATCAGTGTTCTGACATTAAAGTGCTATACATGTCAATTTTCAACCAAAGTGCAGAATGCAAACCTGATGGAAACATTCTAAGTTAACTTCCCACATGATTCCGTGTGGTTTGTAAGTTGTTTCCTGCCTTTACACATCAAGACAAAAAGTTGTTATCTCAGTGCTTACAATGATTTCAAATAAAAGTAGTATACATTTCAATTGTACTCAAAAGTCCTGACTGAAAACCTAATGAAAACACCTTTGGTTAACTTCCCACATGATTCATTGTGGTTTGTAAGTTGATTCCTGCCTTTACACATCAAGACAAAAAAGTTGTTATCACAGTGCATACAATGCTTTGACAATACTAATAGTATACATTTCAATTTTACACCAAAGCACTCACTGCAAACCTAATGGAAACACCTTAGGTTAACTTCCCACATGATTCTGTGTGGTTT
>NW_027276231.1:0-42634 GCF_030028105.1 Mobula birostris
GGTGGATGGACACTGAGGGAACTGGTGGATGGACAGTGAGGGTGGAGGTGAATTTGCACTGATGGAGGAGATGAATGGACAGTGAGGGAGGAGGTGAATGGACAGTGATGGAGGAGGTGGATGGGTAGTGATGGAGGAGGTGGATGGACAATGAGGGAGGTTATGAATGGCCAGTGAGGGAGGAGATGGATGGGCAGTGAGGGAAGAGGCGGATGGACAGTGAGGGAGGAGTTGAATGGGCAGTGAGGGAGGATTTGGATGGACACTGAGCGAGGAGGTGGATGGACAGTGATGATGGAGGTGGATGGACAGTGAGGGAGGAGGTGAATGGGCACTGATGGAGGAGATGAATGGAGTGTGAGGGAGGAGATGAATGGGCAGTGAACGAGGAGGTGGATGGACAGTGAGGGAGGAGGTGGATAGATAGTGATGATGGAGGTGGATGGGCAGTGATGGAGGAGGTGGATGGACAATAAGGGAGGAGATGAATGGACAGTCAGGGAGGAGGTGGATGGACAGTGTGGGAGGAGGTGAATGGGCAGTGATGGAGGAGATAAATGGCCAGTGAGGGAGGAGATGATTGGGCAGTGAGGGAGGAGGTGGATGGACAGTGAGGGCGGAGGCAGATGGACAGTGATGGAGGAGGTGGATGGACAGTGATGGAGGAGATAAATGGACAGTGAGGGAGGAGGTGGATGGACAGTTATGGAGGAGGTGGATTGGCAGTGATGGAGGAGGTGAATGGACAGTGAGGGAGGAGGTGGATGGACAGTGAGGGGTGGAGGTGAATGGGCACTGATGGAGGAGATGAATGGGCAGTGAGGGCGGAGGTGGATGGACAGTGAGGGAGGAGGTGGATGTACAGTGATGGAGGAGTTGGATGGGCAGTGATGGAGGCGGTGGATCGGCAGTGTAAGAAAGGGAGGAGATGAATGAGCAGTGAGGAAGGAGGTGGATGGACAGTGAGGGAAGAGATGAATGGACTTTGAGGGAGTAGGTGGATGGAGAGTGAGGGAGGAGGTGGATGGACAATGATGGAGGAGGTGGATGGACAGTGAGGAAGGAGATGAATGGACAGTGAGCGAGGAGGTGGATGGACATTGAGGGAGGGGGTGGATGGACAGTGAGGGAGGAGATGAATGGACACTGAGGGAGGAGGTGGATGCACAGTGAAGGAGGCGATGAATGGACAGTGAGGGAGGAGGTGGATGGACAGTGAGGGAGGAGATAAATTGACAGTGAGAGAGGAGATGGATGGGCAGTGAGGAAAGAGGCGGATGGACAGTGAGGGTGGAGGTGAATGGGCACTAATGGAGGAGATGAATGGACAATGAGAGAGGAGGTGGATGGACAGTTATGGAGGAGGTGGATGGATAGTGAGGGAGGAGGTGGATGGACAGTGAGGGAGGAGATGGATGGACAGTGATGATGGAGGTGGATGGGCAGTGATGGAGGAGGTGGATGGACAGTAAGGGAGGAGGTAGATGGACAGTGATGGAAGAGGTGGATGGACAGTGAGGGAGGAGCTGAATGGGCAGTGATGGTGGAGATGAATGGACAGTGAGGGAGGAGATGAATGGGCAGTGAGGAAGGAGGTGGATGGTCAGTGAGGGAAGAGATGAATGGACAGTGAGGGAGTAGGTGGATGGAGAGTGAGGGAGGAGGTGGATGGACAATGATGGAGGAGGTGGATGGACAGTGAGGAAGGAGATGAATGGACAGTGAGCGAGGAGGTGGATGGACAGTGAGGGAGGAGGTGAATGGGCACTGATGGAGGAGATGAATGGACAGTGATGGAGGAGATGAATGAACAGTGAGGGAGGAGGTGGATGTACAGTGAGGGAGGAGGTGGATGGGCAGTGATGGAGGAGAGGAATGGGCAGTGAGGGAGGAGGTGGATGGACAGTGATGGAGTAGGTGAATGGGCAGTAAAGGAAGAGGTGGATGGACAATGAGGGAGGAGGTGAATGGGCAGTGAGGGTGGAGGTGGATGGACAGTGAGCGAGGAGGTGGATAGACAGTGATGGAGGAGGTGGATGGGCAGTATTGGAGGAGGTGGATAGGCAGTATTGGAGGAGGTGCATGGACAGTGAGGGAGGAGATGAATGGACAGTGACGTAGGAGATGAATGGGCAGTGAGACAAGATGCGGATGGACAGTGAGGGAGGAGGTGGATGGGCATTGATGGAGGATGTGGATGTACAGTGAGGGAGGAGATGAATGGACAGTGAGGGAGGAGGTGGATGGACAGTGAGGGAGGAGATGGATGGACAGTGAGGGAGGAGGTGAATGGGCATTGATGGAGGAGAAGAATGGACAGTGACGGAGAAAATGAATGGGCAGTGAGGGCGGAGGAGGATGGACAGTGACGGAGGAGGTGGATGGACAGTGATGGAGGACGTGGATGGGTAGTGATGGAGGAGGTGGATGGACAATAAGGGAGGTTATGAATGGCAAGTGAGGGAGGAGATGGATGGGCAGTGAGTGAAGAGGCGGATGGACAGTGAGGGAGGAGGTGGATGGACAGTGATGATGGAGGTGGATGGACAGTGAGGGAGGAGGTGAATGGGCACTGATGGAGTACATGAATGGACAGTGAGGGAGGAGATGAATGGGCAGTGAAGGAGATCGTGGATGGACAGTTTGGGTGAAGGTGGATAGACAGTGATGATGGAGGTGGATGGCCAGTGATGGAGGAGGTGGATGGACAGTGAGGGAGGAGATGAATGGACAGTGAGGGAGGAGGTGGATGGACAGTGAGGGAGGAGATAAATGGACAGTGAGAGAGGAGATGGATGGGCAGTGAGGAAAGAGGCGGATGGACAGTGAGGGTGGAGGTGAATGGGCACTAATGGAGGAGATGAATGGACAATGAGAGAGGAGGTGGATGGACAGTTATGGAGGAGGTGGATGGATAGTGAGTGAGGAGGTGGATGGACAGTGAGGGAGGAGCTGAATGGGCAGTGATGGTGGAGATGAATGGACAGTGAGGGAGGAGATGAATGGATAGTGAGGGAGGAGGTGGATGGACAGTGAGGGAGGAGATGGATGGACAGTGATGATGGAGGTGGATGGGCAGTGATGGAGGAGGTGGATGGACAGTAAGGGAGGAGGTAGATGGACAGTGATGGAAGAGGTGGATGGACAGTGAGGGAGGAGCTGAATGGGCAGTGATGGTGGAGATGAATGGACAGTGAGGGAGGAGATGAATGGGCAGTGAGGAAGGAGGTGGATGGTCAGTGAGGGAAGAGATGAATGGACAGTGAGGGAGTAGGTGGATGGAGAGTGAGGGAGGAGGTGGATGGACAATGATGGAGGAGGTGGATGGACAGTGAGGAAGGAGATGAATGGACAGTGAGCGAGGAGGTGGATGGACAGTGAGGGAGGAGGTGAATGGGCACTGATGGAGGAGATGAATGGACAGTGATGGAGGAGATGAATGAACAGTGAGGGAGGAGGTGGATGTACAGTGAGGGAGGAGGTGGATGGGCAGTGATGGAGGAGAGGAATGGGCAGTGAGGGAGGAGGTGGATGGACAGTGATGGAGTAGGTGAATGGGCAGTAAAGGAAGAGGTGGATGGACAATGAGGGAGGAGGTGAATGGGCAGTGAGGGTGGAGGTGGATGGACAGTGAGCGAGGAGGTGGATAGACAGTGATGGAGGAGGTGGATGGGCAGTATTGGAGGAGGTGGATAGGCAGTATTGGAGGAGGTGCATGGACAGTGAGGGAGGAGATGAATGGACAGTGACGTAGGAGATGAATGGGCAGTGAGACAAGATGCGGATGGACAGTGAGGGAGGAGGTGGATGGGCATTGATGGAGGATGTGGATGTACAGTGAGGGAGGAGATGAATGGACAGTGAGGGAGGAGGTGGATGGACAGTGAGGGAGGAGATGGATGGACAGTGAGGGAGGAGGTGAATGGGCATTGATGGAGGAGAAGAATGGACAGTGACGGAGAAAATGAATGGGCAGTGAGGGCGGAGGAGGATGGACAGTGACGGAGGAGGTGGATGGACAGTGATGGAGGACGTGGATGGGTAGTGATGGAGGAGGTGGATGGACAATAAGGGAGGTTATGAATGGCAAGTGAGGGAGGAGATGGATGGGCAGTGAGTGAAGAGGCGGATGGACAGTGAGGGAGGAGGTGGATGGACAGTGATGATGGAGGTGGATGGACAGTGAGGGAGGAGGTGAATGGGCACTGATGGAGTACATGAATGGACAGTGAGGGAGGAGATGAATGGGCAGTGAAGGAGATCGTGGATGGACAGTTTGGGTGAAGGTGGATAGACAGTGATGATGGAGGTGGATGGCCAGTGATGGAGGAGGTGGATGGACAGTGAGGGAGGAGATGAATGGACAGTGAGGGAGGAGGTGGATGGACAGTGAGGGAGGAGATAAATGGACAGTGAGAGAGGAGATGGATGGGCAGTGAGGAAAGAGGCGGATGGACAGTGAGGGTGGAGGTGAATGGGCACTAATGGAGGAGATGAATGGACAATGAGAGAGGAGGTGGATGGACAGTTATGGAGGAGGTGGATGGATAGTGAGTGAGGAGGTGGATGGACAGTGAGGGAGGAGCTGAATGGGCAGTGATGGTGGAGATGAATGGACAGTGAGGGAGGAGATGAATGGATAGTGAGGGAGGAGGTGGATGGACAGTGAGGGAGGAGATGGATGGACAGTGATGATGGAGGTGGATGGGCAGTGATGGAGGAGGTGGATGGACAGTAAGGGAGGAGGTAGATGGACAGTGATGGAAGAGGTGGATGGACAGTGAGGGAGGAGCTGAATGGGCAGTGATGGTGGAGATGAATGGACAGTGAGGGAGGAGATGAATGGGCAGTGAGGAAGGAGGTGGATGGTCAGTGAGGGAAGAGATGAATGGACAGTGAGGGAGTAGGTGGATGGAGAGTGAGGGAGGAGGTGGATGGACAATGATGGAGGAGGTGGATGGACAGTGAGGAAGGAGATGAATGGACAGTGAGCGAGGAGGTGGATGGACAGTGAGGGAGGAGGTGAATGGGCACTGATGGAGGAGATGAATGGACAGTGATGGAGGAGATGAATGAACAGTGAGGGAGGAGGTGGATGTACAGTGAGGCAGGAGGTGGATGGGCAGTGATGGAGGAGAGGAATGGGCAGTGAGGGAGGAGGTGGATGGACAGTGATGGAGTAGGTGAATGGGCAGTAAAGGAAGAGGTGGATGGACAATGAGGGAGGAGGTGAATGGGCAGTGAGGGTGGAGGTGGATGGACAGTGAGCGAGGAGGTGGATAGACAGTGATGGAGGAGGTGGATGGGCAGTATTGGAGGAGGTGGATAGGCAGTATTGGAGGAGGTGCATGGACAGTGAGGGAGGAGATGAATGGACAGTGACGTAGGAGATGAATGGGCAGTGAGACAAGATGCGGATGGACAGTGAGGGAGGAGGTGGATGGGCATTGATGGAGGATGTGGATGTACAGTGAGGGAGGAGATGAATGGACAGTGAGGGAGGAGGTGGATGGACAGTGAGGGAGGAGATGGATGGACAGTGAGGGAGGAGGTGAATGGGCATTGATGGAGGAGAAGAATGGACAGTGACGGAGAAAATGAATGGGCAGTGAGGGCGGAGGAGGATGGACAGTGACGGAGGAGGTGGATGGACAGTGATGGAGGACGTGGATGGGTAGTGATGGAGGAGGTGGATGGACAATAAGGGAGGTTATGAATGGCAAGTGAGGGAGGAGATGGATGGGCAGTGAGTGAAGAGGCGGATGGACAGTGAGGGAGGAGGTGGATGGACAGTGATGATGGAGGTGGATGGACAGTGAGGGAGGAGGTGAATGGGCACTGATGGAGTACATGAATGGACAGTGAGGGAGGAGATGAATGGGCAGTGAAGGAGATCGTGGATGGACAGTTTGGGTGAAGGTGGATAGACAGTGATGATGGAGGTGGATGGCCAGTGATGGAGGAGGTGGATGGACAGTGAGGGAGGAGATGAATGGACAGTGAGGGAGGAGGTGGATGGACAGTGAGGGAGGAGATAAATGGACAGTGAGAGAGGAGATGGATGGGCAGTGAGGAAAGAGGCGGATGGACAGTGAGGGTGGAGGTGAATGGGCACTAATGGAGGAGATGAATGGACAATGAGAGAGGAGGTGGATGGACAGTTATGGAGGAGGTGGATGGATAGTGAGTGAGGAGGTGGATGGACAGTGAGGGAGGAGCTGAATGGGCAGTGATGGTGGAGATGAATGGACAGTGAGGGAGGAGATGAATGGGCAGTGAGGGAGGAGGTGGATGGACAGTGAGGGAGGATGTGGATGGACAGTGATGATGGAGGTGGATAGGCAGTGATGGAGGAGGTGGATTGACAGTGACGAAGGAGATGAATGGACAGTGAGGGAGGCGATGGATGGGCAGTCAGGGAAGAGGTGGATGGACAGTGATGATGGAGGAGGATGGGCAGTGATGGAGGAGGTGTATGGACAGTGAGGGAGGAGATGAATGGACAGTGAGGGAGGAGGTGGATGGACAGTGAGGCAGCTGGTGGATGGACAGTGAGGGAGGAGATGAATGGGCAGTGATGGACGAGGTGGATGGACAGTGAGGGAGGAGGTGGATGGACAGTGATGGAGGAGGTGGATGGGCAGTGATGGAGGAGGTGGATGGACAATGAGCGAGGAGATGAATGGGCACTGATGGAGGAGATAAATGGACAGTGAGGGAGGTGGTGGATGTACAGTGATGGAGGAGTTGGATGGGCAGTGATGGAGGCGGTGGATCTGCAGTGAGGGAGGAGATGAATGAGCAGTGAGGAAGGAGGTGGATGGACAGTGAGGGAAGAGATGAATGGACAGTGAGTGAGTAGGTGGATGGAGAGTGAGGGAGGATGTGGATGGACAATGATGGAGAAGGTGGATGGGCAGTGATGGAGGAGGTGGATGGACAGTGAGGTAGGAGGTGGTTGGATCGTTAGGGAGGAGGTGAATGGGCAGTGATGCAGGAGGTGGATGCACAGTGAGGGAGGAGATGAATGGATAGTGAGGGAGGAGATGAATGGGCAGTGAGACAAGAGGCAGATGGACAGTGAGGGAGGAGGTGAATGGGCACTGATGGAGGAGATGAATGGACAGTGAGGGAGGAGGTGGATGTAGAGCGAGGGAGGAGGTGGATGTACAGTGAGGGAGGAGGTGGATGTAGAGTGAGGGAGGAGGTGGATGGACAATGATGGAGGAGGTGGATGGGCAGTGATGGAGGAGGTGGATGGACAGTGAGGGAGGAGATGAATGGACAGTGAGGGAGGAGGTGGCTGGACAGTGAGGGAGGAGGTGGATGGGCAGTGATGGATGAGATGAATGGGCAGTGATGGAGGAGATGGATGGACAGTGATGGAGGAGATGAATGGACAGTAGGGGAGGAGGTTGATGGACAGTGAGGGAGGGGGTGAATGGGCACTGATGGAGGAGATGAATGGACAGTGATGGAGGAGATGAATGTACAGTGAGGGAGGAGGCGGATGTACAGTGAGGGAGGAGGTGGATGTGCAGTGATGGAGGAGAGGAATGGGCAGTGAGGGAGGAAGTGGATGGACAGTGATGGAGGAGGTGAATGGGCAGTGAAGGAGGAGGTGGATGGACAATGAGGGAGGAGATGAATGGGCAGTGAGGAAGAAGGTGGATGGACAGTGAGGGAGGAGATGAATGGGCAGTTAGGGAGGAGGTGGATGGACAGTGAAGCAGAAGGTTAATGGGCAGTGATGGAGGAGGTGGATAGGTAGTGATGGAACAGGTGGATGGACAGTGAGGGAGGAGATGAATGGGCAGTGAGGAAGAAGGTGGATGGACAGTGAGGAAGAAGGTGGATGGACAGTGAGGGAGGAGATGAATGGGCAGTGAGGGAGGAGGTGGATGGACAGTGAGGGAGGAGGTGGATAGACAGTGATGAAGGAGGTGGATGGGCAGTATTGTAGGAGGTGGATGGACAGTGAGGGAGCTGGTGGATGGACAGTGAGGGAGGAGATGAATGGGCAGTGATGGACGAGGTGGATGGACAGTGAGGGAGGAGGTGGATGGACAGTGATGGAGGAGGTGGATGGGCAGTGATGGAGGAGGTGGATGGACAATGAGCGAGGAGATGAATGGGCACTGATGGAGGAGATAAATGGACAGTGAGGGAGGTGGTGGATGTACAGTGATGGAGGAGTTGGATGGGCAGTGATGGAGGCGGTGGATCTGCAGTGAGGGAGGAGATGAATGAGCAGTGAGGAAGGAGGTGGATGGACAGTGAGGGAAGAGATGAATGGACAGTGAGGGAGTAGGTTGATGGAGAGTGAGGGAGGATGTGGATGGACAATGATGGAGAAGGTGGATGGGCAGTGATGGAGGAGGTGGATGGACAGTGATGTAGGAGGTGGTTGGATCGTTAGGGAGGAAGTGAATGGGCAGTGATGGAGGAGGTGGATGGACAGTGAGGGAGGAGATGAATGGATAGTGAGGGAGGAGATGAATGGGCAGTAAGACAAGAGGCAGAAGGACAGTGAGGGAGGAGGTGAATGGGCACTGATGGAGGAGATGAATGGACTGTGAGGGAGGAGGTGGATGTACAGTGAGGGAGGAGGTGGATGTGCAGTGATGGAGGAGAGGAATGGGCAGTGAGGGAGGAAGTGGATGGACAGTGATGGAGGAGGTGAATGGGCAGTGAAGGAGGAGGTGGATGGACAATGAGGGAGGAGATGAATGGGCAGTGAGGAAGAAGGTGGATGCACAGTGAGGGAGGAGATGAATGGGCAGTGAGGGAGGAGGTGGATGGACAGTGAAGCAGAAGGTTAATGGGCAGTGATGGAGGAGGTGGATAGGTAGTGATGGAACAGGTGGATGGACAGTGAGGGAGGAGATGAATGGGCAGTGAGGAAGAAGGTGGATGGACAGTGAGGGAGGAGATGAATGGGCAGTGAGGGAGGAGGTGGATGGACAGTGAGGGAGGAGGTGGATAGACAGTGATGAAGGAGGTGGATGGGCAGTATTGTAGGAGGTGGATGGACAGTGAGGGAGCTGGTGGATGGACAGTGAGGGAGGAGATGAATGGGCAGTGATGGACGAGGTGGATGGACAGTGAGGGAGGAGGTGGATGGACAGTGATGGAGGAGGTGGATGGGCAGTGATGGAGGAGGTGGATGGACAATGAGCGAGGAGATGAATGGGCACTGATGGAGGAGATAAATGGACAGTGAGGGAGGTGGTGGATGTACAGTGATGGAGGAGTTGGATGGGCAGTGATGGAGGCGGTGGATCTGCAGTGAGGGAGGAGATGAATGAGCAGTGAGGAAGGAGGTGGATGGACAGTGAGGGAAGAGATGAATGGACAGTGAGGGAGTAGGTTGATGGAGAGTGAGGGAGGATGTGGATGGACAATGATGGAGAAGGTGGATGGGCAGTGATGGAGGAGGTGGATGGACAGTGATGTAGGAGGTGGTTGGATCGTTAGGGAGGAAGTGAATGGGCAGTGATGGAGGAGGTGGATGGACAGTGAGGGAGGAGATGAATGGATAGTGAGGGAGGAGATGAATGGGCAGTAAGACAAGAGGCAGATGGACAGTGAGGGAGGAGGTGAATGGGCACTGATGGAGGAGATGAATGGACTGTGAGGGAGGAGGTGGATGTAGAGTGAGGGAGGAGGTGGATGTACAGTGAGGGAGGAGGTGGATGGAGAGTGAGGGAGGAGGTGGATGGACAATGATGGAGGAGGTGGATGGGCAGTGATGGAGGAGGTGGATGGACAGTGAGGGAGGAGATGAATGGACAGTGAGGGAGGAGGTGGCTGGACAGTGAGGGAGGAGGTGGATGGGCAGTGATGGAGGAGATGAATGGACAGTGGGGGAGGAGGTTGATGGACAGTGAGGGAGGAGGTGAATGGGCACTGATGGAGGAGATGCATGGACAGTGATGGAGGAGATGAATGTACAGTGAGGGTGGAGGTGGATGTACAGTGAGGGAGGAGGTGGATGTACAGTGAGGGAGGAGGTGGATGTGCAGTGATGGAGGAGAGGAATGGGCAGTGAGGGAGGAAGTGGATGGACAGTGATGGAGGAGGTGAATGGGCAGTGAAGGAGGAGGTGGATGGACAATGAGGGAGGAGGTGAATGGGCAGTGATGGAGGAGGTGGATAGGTAGTGATGGAACAGGTGGATGGACAGTGAGGGAGGAGATGAATGGGCAGTGAGGAAGAAGGTGAATGGACAGTGAGGGAGGAGATGAATGGGCAGTGAGGGCGGAGGTGGATGGACAGTGAGGGAGGAGGTGGATGGGCAGTATTGGAGGAGGTGGATGGACAGTGAGGGAGCTGGTGGATGGACAGTGAGGGAGGAGATGAATGGGCAGTGATGGACGAGGTGGATGGACAGTGAGGGAGGAGGTGGATGGACAGTGATGGAGGAGGGGGATGGGCAGTGATGGAGGAGGTGGATGGACAATGAGCGAGGAGATAAATGGGCACTGATGGAGGAGATAAATGGACAGTAAGGGAGGTGGTGGATGTACAGTGATGGAGGAGTTGGATGGGCAGTGATGGAGGCGGTGGATCTGCAGTGAGGGAGGAGATGAATGAGCAGTGAGGAAGGAGGTGGATGGACAGTGAGGGAAGAGATGAATGGACAGTGAGGGAGTAGGTGGATGGAGAGTGAGGGAGGATGTGGATGGACAATGATGGAGGAGGCGGATGGGCAGTGATGGAGGAGGTGGATGGACAGTGAGGTTGGAGGTGGTTGGATCGTTAGGGAGGAGGTGAATGGGCAGTGATGGAGGAGGTGGATGGGCAGTATTGGAGGAGGTGGATGGGCAGTATTGGAGGAGGTGGATGGGCAGTATTGGAGGAGGTGGATGGACAGTGAGGGAGGAGATGAATTGACAGTGACGTAGGAGATGAATGGGCAGTGAGACAAGAGGCGGATGGACAGTGAGGGAGGAGGTGAATGGGCAGTGAAGGAGGAGGTGGATGGGCAGTGATTGAGGCGGTGGATCTGCAGTGAGGGAGGAGATGAATGAGCAGTGAGGAAGGAGGTGGATGGACAGTGAGGGAAGAGATGAATGGACAGTGAGGGAGTAGGTGGATGGAGAGTTAGGGAGGATGTGGATGGACAATGATGGAGGAGGTGGATGGGCAGTGATGGAGGAGGTGGATGGAAAGTGAGGTAGGAGGTGGTTGGATCGTGAGGGAGGAGGTGAATGGGCAGTGGGACAAGAGGCAGATGGACAGTGAGGGAGGAGGTGAATGGGCACTGATGGATGAGATGAATGGACAGTGAGGGAGGAGGTGGATGTACAGTGATGGAGGAGTTGGATGGGCAGTGATGGAGGCGGTGGATCTGCAGTGAGGGAGGAGATGAATCAGCAGTGAGGAAGGAGGTGGATGGTCAGTGAGGGAAGAGATGAATGGACAGTGAGGGAGTAGGTGGATGGAGAGTGAGGGAGGAGGAGGATGGACAATGATGGAGGAGGTGGATGGACAGTGAGGAAGGAGATGAATGGACAGTGAGCGAGGAGGTGGATGGACAGTGAGGGAGGAGGTGGATGGGCAGTGATGGAGGAGATGAATGGGCAGTGGGGGAGAAGGTGGATGGACAGTGAGGGTGGAGGTGAATGGGCACTGATGGAGGACATGAATGGACAGTGAGGGAGGAGATGAATGGGCAGTGAAGGAGGTCGTGGACAGACAGTTTGGGTGAAGGTGGATAGACAGTGATGATGGAGGTGGATGGGCAGTGATGGAGGAGGTGGATGAACAGTGAGGGAAGAGATGAATGGACAGTGAGAGAGGAGATGGATGGGCAGTCAGGAAAGAGGCGGATGGACAGTGAGGGTGGAGGTGAATGGGCACTAATGGAGGAGATGAATGGACAATGAGGGAGGAGGTGGATGGACAGTTATGGAGGAGGTGGATGGATAGTGAGGGAGGAGGTGGATGGACAGTGAGGGAGGAGATGGATGGACAGTGATGATGGAGGTGGATGGGCAGTGATGGAGGAGGTGGATGGACAGTAAGGGAGGAGGTAGATGGACAGTGATGGAAGAGGTGGATGACAGTGAGGGAGGAGCTGAATGGGCAGTGATGGTGGAGATGAATGGACAGTGAGGGAGGAGATGAATGGGCAGTGAGGAGGAGGTGATGGACAGTGAGGGAGGATGTGGATGGACAGTGATGATGGAGGTGGATAGGCAGTGATGGAGGAGGTGGATTGACAGTGACGAAGGAGATGAATGGACAGTGAGGGAGGCGATGGATGAGCAGTCAGGGAAGAGTGGATGGACAGTGATGATGGAGGTGGATGGGCAGTGAGGGAACTGGTGGATGGACAGTGAGGGAGGAGATGAATGGACAGTGAGGGCGGAGGTGGATGGACAGTGAGGGAACTGGTGGATGGACAGTGAGGGAGGAAATGAATGGGCAGTGATGGACGAGGTGATGGACAGTGAGGGAGGAGGTGGTTGGACAGTAGGGAGGAGGTGGATGGACACTGAGGGAGGAGGTGCATGGACAGTGATGGAGGAGGTGGATGGGCAGTGATGGAGGAGGTGGATGGACAATAGCGAGGAGATGAATGGGCACTGATGGAGGAGATAAATGGACAGTGAGGGAGGAGATGAAGGGCAGTGAAGGAGGTAGTGGATGGACAGTTTGGGAGGAGGTGGATAGACAGGTGATGATGGAGGTGGATGGGCAGTGATGGAGGAGGTGGATGGCCAGTGAGGGAGGAGATGAATGGACACTAAGGGAGGAGGTTGATGGACAGTGAAGGAGGTGATGAATGGACAGTGAGGAGGATGTGGATGGACAGTGAGGGAGAGATAAATGGACAGTGAGAGAGGAGATGGATGGGCAGTCAGGAAAGAGGCGGATGGACAGTGAGGGTGAGGTGAATGGGCACTGATGGAGGAGATAAATGGACAATGAGGGAGGTGGTGGATGTACAGTGATGGAGGAGTTGGATGGGCAGTGATGGAGGCGGTGGATCTGCAGTGAGGGAGGAGATGATGAGCAGTGAGGAAGGAGGTGGATGGACAGTGAGGGAAGAGATGAATGGACAGTGAGGGAGTAGGTTGATGGAGAGTGAGGGAGGATGTGGATGGACAATGATGAGAAGGTGGATTGGGCAGTAATGGAGGAGGTGGATGGACATGTGAGGTAGGAGGTGGTTGATCGTTAGGGAGGAAGTGAATGGGCAGTGATGGAGGAGGTGATTGGACAGTGAGGGAGGAGATGAATGGATAAGTGAAGGGAGGAGATGAATGGGCAGTAAGACAAGAGGCAGAAGGACAGTGAGGGAGAGGTGAATGGGCACTGATGGAGGAGATGAATGGACTGTGAGGGAGGAGGTGGATGTACAGTGAGGGAGGAGGTGGATGTGCAGTGATGGAGGAGAGGAATGGGCAGTGAGGGAGGAAGTGGATGGACAGTGATGGAGGAGATGAATGGGCAGTGAGGGAGGAGGTGGATGGACAGTGAAGCAGAAGGTTAATGGGCAGTGATGGAGGAGGTGGATAGGTAGTGATGGAACAGGTGGATGGACAGTGAGGGAGGAGATGAATGGGCAGTGAGGAAGAAGGTGGATGACAGTGAGGGAGGAGATGAATGGGCAGTGAGGGAGGAGGTGGATGGACAGTGAGGGAGGAGGTGATAGACAGTGATGAAGGAGGTGGATGGGCAGTATTGTAGGAGGTGGATGGACAGTGAGGGAGCTGGTGGATGGACAGTGAGGAGGAGATGAATGGGCAGTGATGGACGAGGTGGATGGGACAGTGAGGGAGGAGGTGGATGGACAGTGATGGAGGAGGTGGATGGCAGTGATGGAGGAGGTGGATGGACAATGAGCGAGGAGATGAATGGGCACTGATGGAGGAGATAAATGGACAGTGAGGGAGGTGGTGGATGTACAGTGATGGAGGAGTTGGATGGGCAGTGATGGAGGCGGTGGATCTGCAGTGAGGGAGGAGATGAATGAGCAGTGAGGAAGGAGGTGGATGGACAGTGAGGGAAGAGATGAATGGACAGTGAGGGAGTAGGTTGATGGAGAGTGAGGGAGGATGTGGATGGACAATGATGGAGAAGGTGGATGGGCAGTGATGGAGGAGGTGGATGGACAGTGATGTAGGAGGTGGTTGGATCGTTAGGGAGGAAGTGAATGGGCAGTGATGGAGGAGGTGGATGGACAGTGAGGGAGGAGATGAATGGATAGTGAGGGAGGAGATGAATGGGCAGTAAGACAAGAGGCAGATGGACAGTGAGGGAGGAGGTGAATGGGCACTGATGGAGGAGATGAATGGACTGTGAGGGAGGAGGTGGATGTAGAGTGAGGGAGGAGGTGGATGTACAGTGAGGGAGGAGGTGGATGGAGAGTGAGGGAGGAGGTGGATGGACAATGATGGAGGAGGTGGATGGGCAGTGATGAGGAGGTGGATGGACAGTGAGGGAGGAGATGAATGGACAGTGAGGGAGGAGGTGGCTGGACAGTGAGGGAGGAGGTGGATGGCAGTGATGGAGGAGATGAATGGACAGTGGGGAGGAGGTTGATGGACAGTGAGGGAGGAGGTGAATGGGCACTGATGGAGGAGATGCATGGACAGTGATGGAGGAGATGAATGTACAGTGAGGGTGGAGGTGGATGTACAGTGAGGGAGGAGGTGGATGTACAGTGAGGGAGGAGGTGGATGTGCAAGTGATGGAGGAGAGGAATGGGCAGTGAGGGAGGAAGTGGATGGACAGTGAGGTTGGAGGTGGTTGGATCGTTAGGGAGGAGGTGAATGGGCAGTGATGGAGGAGGTGGATGGGCAGTATTGGAGGAGGTGGATGGGCAGTATTGGAGGAGGTGGATGGCAGTATTGGAGGAGGTGATGGACAGTGAGGGAGGAGATGAATGGACAGTGACGTAGGAGATGAATGGGCAGTGAGACAAGAGGCGGATGGACAGTGAGGGAGGAGGTGAATGGGCAGTGAAGGAGGAGGTGGATGGGAAGTGATTGAGGCGGTGGATCTGCAGTGAGGGAGGAGATGATGAGCAGTGAGGAAGGAGGTGGATGGACAGTGAGGGAAGAGATGAATGGACAGTGAGGGAGTAGGTGGATGGAGAGTTAGGGAGGATGTGATGGACAATGATGGAGGAGGTGGATGGGCAGTGATGGAGGAGGTGGATGGAAAGTGAGGTAGGAGGTGGTTGGATCGTGAGGGAGGAGGTGAATGGGCAGTGGGACAAGAGGCAGATGGACAGTGAGGGAGGAGGTGAATGGGCACTGATGGATGAGATGAATGGACAGTGAGGGAGGAGGGTGATGTACAGTGATGGAGGAGTTGGATGGGCAGTGATGGAGGCGGTGGATCTGCAGTGAGGGAGGAGATGAATCAGCAGTGAGGAAGGAGGTGGATGGTCAGTGAGGGAAGAGATGAATGGACAGTGAGGGAGTAGGTGGGATGGAGAGTGAGGGAGGAGGAGGATGGACAATGATGGAGGAGGTGGGATGGACAGTGAGGAAGGAGATGAATGGACAGTGAGCGAGGAGTGGAGGACAGTGAGGGAGGAGGTGGATGGGCAGTGATGGAGGAGATGATGGGCAGTGGGGGAGAAGGTGATGGACAGTGAGGGTGGAGGTGAATGGGCACTGATGGAGAGACATGAATGGACAGTGAGGGAGGAGATGAATGGGCAGTGAAGGAGGTCGTGGACAGACAGTTTGGGTGAAGGTGGATAGACAGTGATGATGAGGTGATGGGCAGTGATGGAGGAGGTGGATGAACAGTGAGGGAAGAGATGAATGGACAGTGAGAGAGGAGATGGATGGGCAGTCAGGAAGAGGCGGATGGACAGTGAGGGTGGAGTGAATGGGCACTAATGGAGGAGATGAATGGACAATGAGGGAGGAGGTGGATGGACAGTTATGGAGGAGGTGGATGGATAGTGAGGGAGGAGGTGGATGGACAGTGAGGGAGGAGATGGATGGACAGTGATGATGGAGGTGGATGGGCAGTGATGGAGGAGGTGGATGGACAGTAAGGGAGGAGGTAGATGGACAGTGATGGAAGAGGTGGATGGACAGTGAGGGAGGAGCTGATGGGGCAGTGATGGTGGAGATGAATGGACAGTGAGGAGGAGATGAATGGGCAGTGAGGGAGGAGGTGGATGGACAGTGAGGGAGGATGTGGATGGACAGTGATGATGGAGGTGGATAGGCAGTGATGGAGGAGGTGGATTGACAGTGACGAAGGAGATGAATGGACAGTGAGGAGGCGATGGATGAGCAGTCAGGGAAGAGGTGGATGGACAGTGATGATGGAGGTGGAATGGCAGTGAGGGAACTGGTGGATGGACAGTGAGGGAGGAGATGAATGGACAGTGAGGGCGGAGGTGGATGGACAGTGAGGGAACTGGTGGATGGACAGTGAGGAGGAAATGAATGGGCAGTGATGGACGAGGTGGATGGGACAGTGAGGGAGGAGGTGGTTGGACAGTAGGGAGGAGGTGGATGACACTGAGGGAGGAGGTGCATGGACAGTGATGGAGGAGGTGGATGGGCAGTGATGGAGGAGGTGGATGGACAATGAGCGAGGAGATGAATGGGCACTGATGGAGGAGATAAATGGACAGTGAGGGAGGAGATGAATGGGCAGTGAAGGAGGTAGTGGATGGACAGTTTGGGAGGAGGTGGATAGACAGTGATGATGGAGGTGGATGGGCAGTGATGGAGGAGGTGGATGGCCAGTGAGGGAGGAGATGAATGGACACTAAGGGAGGAGGTTGATGGACAGTGAAGGAGGTGATGAATGGACAGTGAGGGAGGATGTGGATGGACAGTGAGGGAGGAGATAAATGGACAGTGAGAGAGGAGATGGATGGGCAGTCAGGAAAGAGGCGGATGGACAGTGAGGGTGGAGGTGAATGGGCACTGATGGAGGAGATAAATGACAATGAGGGAGGTGGTGGATGTACAGTGATGAGGAGTTGGATGGGCAGTGATGGAGGCGGTGGATCTGCAGTGAGGGAGGAGATGATGAGCAGTGAGGAAGGAGGTGGATGGACAGTGAGGGAAGAGATGAATGGACAGTGAGGGAGTAGGTTGATGGAGAGTGAGGGAGGATGTGGATGGACCAATGATGGAGAAGGTGGATGGGCAGTAATGGAGGAGGTGGCATGGACAGTGAGGTAGGAGGTGGTTGGATCGTTAGGGAGGAAGTGAATGGGCAGTGATGGAGGAGGTGGATGGACAGTGAGGGAGGAGATGAATGGATAGTGAGGGAGGAGATGAATGGGCAGTAGACAAGAGGCAGAAGGACAGTGAGGGAGGAGGTGAATGGGCACTGATGGAGGAGATGAATGGACTGTGAGGGAGGAGGTGGATGTACAGTGAGGGAGGAGGTGGATGTGCAGTGATGGAGGAGAGGAATGGGCAGTGAGGGAGGAAGTGGATGGACAGTGATGGAGGAGGTGAATGGGCAGTGAAGGAGGAGGTGGATGGGACAATGAGGGAGGAGATGAATGGCAGTGAGGAAGAAGGTGGATGCACAGTGAGGAGGAGATGAATGGGCAGTGAGGGAGGAGGTGGATGGACAGTGAAGCAGAAGGTTAATGGGCAGTGATGGAGGAGGTGGATAGGTAGTGATGGAACAGGTGGATGGACAGTGAGGGAGGAGATGAATGGGCAGTGAGGAAGAAGGTGGATGGACAGTGAGGGAGGAGATGAATGGCAGTGAGGGAGGAGGTGGATGGACAGTGAGGGAGGAGGTGGATAGACAGTGATTAAGGAGGTGGATGGGCAGTATTGTAGGAGGTGGATGGACAGTGAGGGAGCTGGTGGATGGACAGTGAGGGAGGAGATGAATGGGCAGTGAATGGACGAGGTGGATGGACAGTGAGGGAGGAGGTGGATGGACAGTGATGGAGGAGGTGGATGGGCAGTGATGGAGGAGGTGGATGGACAATGAGCGAGGAGATGAATGGGCACTGATGGAGGAGATAAATGGACAGTGAGGGAGGTGGTGGATGTACAGTGATGGAGGAGTTGGATGGGCAGTGATGGAGGCGGTGGATCTGCAGTGAGGGAGGAGATGAAGAGCAGTGAGGAAGGAGGTGGATGGACAGTGAGGGAAGAGATGAATGGACAGTGAGGGAGTAGGTTGATGGAGAGTGAGGGAGGATGTGGATGGGACAATGATGGAGAAGGTGGATGGGCAGTGATGGAGGAGGTGGATGGACAGTGATGTAGGGAGGTGGTTGGATCGTTAGGGAGGAAGTGAATGGGCAGTGATGGAGGAGGTGGATGGACAGTGAGGGAGGAGATGAATGGATAGTGAGGGAGGAGATGAATGGGCAGTAAGACAAGAGGCAGAAGGACAGTGAGGGAGGAGGTGAATGGGCACTGATGGAGGAGATGAATGGGCAGTGAGGGAGGAAGTGGATGGACAGTGATGGAGGAGGTGAATGGGCAGTGAAGGAGGAGGTGGATGTAGGTGAGGGAGGAGGTGGATGTACAGTGAGGGAGGAGGTGGATGGAGAGTGAGGGAGGAGGTGGATGGACAATGATGAGAGGTGGATGGGCAGTGATGGAGGAGGTGGATGGACAGTGAGGGAGGAGATGAATGACAGTGAGGGAGGAGGTGGCTGGGACAGTGAGGGAGGAGGTGGATGGGCAGTGATGGAGGAGATGAATGGACAGTGGGGGAGGAGGTTGATGGACAGTGAGGAGGAGGTGAATGGGCACTGATGGAGGAGATGCATGGACAGTGATGGAGGAGATGAATGTACAGTGAGGGTGGAGGTGGATGTACAGTGAGGGAGGAGGTGGATGTACAGTGAGGGAGGAGGTGGATGTGCAGTGATGGAGGAGAGGAATGGGCAGTAGAGGGAGGAAGTGGATGGACAGTGATGGAGGAGGTGAATGGGCAGTGAAGGAGGAGGTGGATGGACAATGAGGGAGGAGGTGAATGGGCAGTGATGGAGGAGGGTGGATAGGTAGTCGATGGAACAGGTGGATGGACATTGAGGGAGGAGAGAATGGGCAGTGAGGAAGAAGGTGAATGGACAGTGAGGAGGAGATGAATGGCAGTGAGGGCGGAGGTGGATGGACAGTGAGGGAGGAGGTGGATGGGCAGTATTGGAGGAGGTGGATGGACAGTGAGGGAGCCTGGTGGATGGACAGTGAGGGAGGAGATGAATGGGGCAGTGATGGACGAGGTGGATGGACAGTGAGGGAGGAGGTGGATGGACAGTGATGGAGGAGGGGGATGGGCAGTGATGGAGGAGGTGGATGGACAATGAGCGAGGAGATAAATGGGCACTGATGGAGGAGATAAATGGACAGTAAGGGAGGTCGTGGATGTACAGTGATGGAGGAGTTGATGGGCAGTGATGGAGGCGGTGATCTGCAGTGAGTGAGGAGATGAATGAGCAGTGAGGAAGGAGGTGGATGGACAGTGAGGGAAGAGATGAATGGACAGTGAGGGAGTAGGTGGATGGAGAGTGAGGGAGGATGTGGATGGACAATGATGGAGGAGGCGGATGGGCAGTGATGGAGGAGGTGGATGGACAGTGAGGTTGGAGGTGGTTGGATCGTTAGGGAGGAGGTGAATGGGCAGTGATGGAGGAGGTGGATGGGCAGTATTGGAGGAGGTGGATGGCAGTATTGGAGGAGGTGGATGGGCAGTATTGGAGGAGGTGGATGGACAGTGAGGGAGGAGATGAATGGACAGTGACGTAGGAGATGAATGGGCAGTGAGACAAGAGGCGGATGGACAGTGAGGGAGGAGGTGAATGGGCAGTGAAGGAGGAGGTGGATGGGCAGTGATTGAGGCAGTGGATCTGCAGTGAGGGAGGAGATGAATGAGCAGTGAGGAAGGAGGTGGATGGACAGTGAGGGAAGAGATGAATGGACAGTGAGGGAGTAGGTGGATGAGAGTTAGGGAGGATGTGGATGGACAATGATGGAGGAGGTGGATGGGCAGTGATGGAGGAGGTGGATGGAAAGTGAGGTAGGAGGTGGTTGGATCGTGAGGGAGGAGGTGAATGGCAGTGGGACAAGAGGCAGATGGACAGTGAGGGAGGAGGTGAATGGGCACTGATGGATGAGATGAATGGACAGTGAGGGAGGAGGTGGATGTACAGTGATGGAGGAGTTGGATGGGCAGTGATGGAGGCGGTGGATCTGCAGTGAGGGAGGAGATGAATCAGCAGTGAGGAAGGAGGTGGATGGTCAGTGAGGGAAGAGATGAATGGACAGTGAGGGAGTAGGTGGATGGAGAGTGAGGGAGGAGGAGGATGGACAATGATGGAGGAGGTGGATACAGTGAGGAAGGAGATGAATGGACAGTGAGCGAGGAGGTGGATGGACAGTGAGGGAGGAGGTGGATGGGCAGTGATGGAGGAGATGAATGGGCAGTGGGGGAGAAGGTGGATGGACAGTGAGGGTGGAGGTGAATGGGCACTGATGGAGGACATGAATGGACAGTGAGGGAGGAGATGAATGGGCAGTGAAGGAGGTCGTGGACAGACAGTTTGGGTGAAGGTGGATAGACAGTGATGATGGAGGTGGATGGGCAGTGATGGAGGAGGTGGATGAACAGTGAGGGAAGAGATGAATGGACAGTGAGAGAGGAGATGGATGGGCAGTCAGGAAAGAGGCGGATGGACAGTGAGGGTGGAGGTGAATGGGCACTAATGGAGGAGATGAATGGACAATGAGGGAGGAGGTGGATGGACAGTTATGGAGGAGGTGGATGGATAGTGAGGGAGGAGGTGGATGGACAGTGAGGGAGGAGATGGATGGACAGTGATGATGGAGGTGGATGGGCAGTGATGGAGGAGGTGGATGGACAGTGAGGGAGGAGCTGAATGGGCAGTGATGGTGGAGATGAATGGACAGTGAGGGAGGAGATGAATGGGCAGTGAGGGAGGAGGTGGATGGACAGTGAGGGAGGATGTGGATGGACAGTGATGATGGAGGTGGATAGGCAGTGATGGAGGAGGTGGATTGACAGTGACGAAGGAGATGAATGGACAGTGAGGGAGGCGATGGATGAGCAGTCAGGGAAGAGGTGGATGGACAGTGATGATGGAGGTGGATGGGCAGTGAGGGAACTGGTGGATGGACAGTGAGGGAGGAGATGAATGGACAGTGAGGGCGGAGGTGGATGGACAGTGAGGGAACTGGTGGATGGACAGTGAGGGAGGAAATGAATGGGCAGTGATGGACGAGGTGGATGGACAGTGAGGGAGGAGGTGGTTGGACAGTAGGGAGGAGGTGGATGGACACTGAGGGAGGAGGTGCATGGACAGTGATGGAGGAGGTGGATGGGGCAGTGATGGAGGAGGTGGATGGACAATGAGCGAGGAGATGAATGGGCACTGATGGAGGAGATAAATGGACAGTGAGGGAGGAGATGAATGGGCAGTGAAGGAGGTAGTGGATGGACAGTTTGGGAGGAGGTGGATAGACAGTGATGATGGAGGTGGATGGGCAGTGATGGAGGAGGTGGATGGCCAGTGAGGGAGGAGATGAATGGACACTAAGGGAGGAGGTTGATGGACAGTGAAGGAGGTGATGAATGGACAGTGAGGGAGGATGTGGATGGACAGTGAGGGAGGAGATAAATGGACAGTGAGAGAGGAGATGGATGGGCAGTCAGGAAAGAGGCGGATGGACAGTGAGGGTGGAGGTGAATGGGCACTAATGGAGGAGATAAATGGACAATGAGGGAGGAGGTGGATGGACAGTTATGGAGGAGGTGGTTGGATAGTGAGGGAGGAGGTGGTTGGACAGTGAGGGTGGAGGTGAATGGGCACTGATGGAGGAGATCAATGGACAGTGAGGGAGGAGGTGGATGGACAGTGAGGGAGGAGGTAGATGGACAGTGATGGAAGAGGTGGATGGACAGTGAGGGAGGAGCTGAATGGGCAGTGATGGTGGAGATGAATGGACAGTGAGGGAGGAGATGAATGGGCAGTGAGGGAGGAGGTGGATGGACAGTGAGGGAGGATGTGGATGGACAGTGATGATGGAGGTGGATAGGCAGTGATGGAGGAGGTGGATTGACAGTGACGGAGGAGATGAATGGACAGTGAGGGAGGCGATGGATTGGCAGTCAGGGAAGAGGTGGATGGACAGTGATGATGGAGGAGGATGGGCAGTGATGGAGGAGGTGGATGGACAGTGAGGGAGGAGATGAATGGACAGTGAGGGAGGAGGTGGATGGACAGTGAGGCAGCTGGTGGATGGACAGTGAGGGAGGAGATGAATGGGCAGTGATGGACGAGGTGGATGGACAGTGAGGGAGGAGGTGGATGGACAGTGATGGAGGAGGTGGATGGGCAGTGATGGAGGAGGTGGATGGACAATGAGCGAGGAGATGAATGGGCACTGATGGAGGAGATAAATGGACAGTGAGGGAGGTGGTGGATGTACAGTGATGGAGGAGTTGGATGGGCAGTGATGGAGGCGGTGGATCTGCAGTGAGGGAGGAGATGAATGAGCAGTGAGGAAGGAGGTGGATGGACAGTGAGGGAAGAGATGAATGGACAGTGAGGGAGTAGGTGGATGGAGAGTGAGGGAGGATGTGGATGGACAATGATGGAGAAGGTGGATGGGCAGTGATGGAGGAGGTTGATGGACAGTGAGGTAGGAGGTGGTTGGATCGTTAGGGAGGAGGTGAATGGGCAGTGATGGAGGAGGTGGATGGGCAGTATTGGAGGAGGTGGATGGGCAGTATTGGAGGAGGTGCATGGACAGTGAGGGAGGAGATGAATGGACAGTGACGTAGGAGATGAATGGGCAGTGAGACAAGAGGCGGATGGACAGTGAGGGAGGAGGTGAATGGGCAGTGAAGGAGGAGGTGGATGGACAATGAGAGAGGAGGTGAATGGGCAGTGATGGCGGAGTTGGATGGGCAGTGATTGAGGCGGTGGATCTGCAGTGAGGGAGGAGATGAATGAGCAGTGAGGAAGGAGGTGGATGGACAGTGAGGGAAGAGATGAATGGACAGTGAGGGAGTAGGTGGATGGAGAGTTAGGGAGGATGTGGATGGACAATGATGGAGGAGGTGGATGGGCAGTGATGGAGGAGGTGGATGGAAAGTGAGGTAGGAGGTGGTTGGATCGTGAGGGAGGAGGTGAATGGGCAGTGGGACAAGAGGCAGATGGACAGTGAGGGAGGAGGTGAATGGGCACTGATGGAGGAGATGAATGGACAGTGAGGGAGGAGGTGGATGTACAGTGATGGAGGAGTTGGATGGGCAGTGATGGAGGCGGTGGATCTGCAGTGAGGGAGGAGATGAATCAGCAGTGAGGAAGGAGGTGGATGGTCAGTGAGGGAAGAGATGAATGGACAGTGAGGGAGTAGGTGGATGGAGAGTGAGGGAGGAGGAGGATGGACAATGATGGAGGAGGTGGATGGACAGTGAGGAAGGAGATGAATGGACAGTGAGCGAGGAGGTGGATGGACAGTGAGGGAGGAGGTGGATGGGCAGTGATGGAGGAGGTGAATGGGCACTGATGGAGGAGATGAATGGACAGTGATGGAGGAGATGAATGGACAGTGAGGGAGGAGGTAGATGTACAGTGAGGGAGGAGGTGGATGGGCAGTGATGGAGGAGAGGAATGGGCAGTGAGGGAGGAGGTGGATGGACAGTGATGGAGTAGGTGAATGGGCAGTAAAGGAAGAGGTGGATGGACAATGAGGGAGGAGGTGAATGGGCAGTGATGGAGGAGGTGGATGGGCAGTATTGGAGGAGGTGGATGGGCAGTATTGGAGGAGGTGCATGGACAGTGAGGGAGGAGATGAATGGACAGTGACGTAGGAGATGAATGGGCAGTGAGACAAGAGGCGGATAGACAGTGAAGGAGGAGGTGGATGGGCAGTGATGGAGGAGGTGGATGGACAGTGAGGGAGGAGATGAATGGACAATAAGGGAGGTTATGAATGGCAAGTGAGGGAGGAGATGGATGGGCAGTGAGGGAAGAGGCGGATGGACAGTGAGGGAGGAGGTGGATGGACAGTGATGATGGAGGTGGATGGACAGTGAGGGAGGAGGTGGATGGACAGTGAGGGAGGAGATGAATGGACACTGAGGGAGGAGGTGGATGCACAGTGAAGGAGGCGATGAATGGACATTGAGGGAGGAGGTGGATGGACAGTGAGGGAGGAGATAAATGGACAGTGAGAGAGGAGATGGATGGGCAGTCAGGAAAGAGGCGGATGGACAGTGAGGGTGGAGGTGAATGGGCACTAATCGAGGAGATGAATCGGCAATGAGGGAGGAGGTGGATGGACAGTTATGGAGGAGGTGGATGGATAGTGAGGGAGGAGGTGGATGGACAGTGAGGGAGGAGATGGATGGACAGTGATGATGGAGGTGGATGGGCAGTGATGGAGGAGGTGGATGGACAGTAAGGGAGGAGGTAGGTGGACAGTGATGGAAGAGGTGGATGGACAGTGAGGGAGGAGCTGAATGGGCAGTGATGGTGGAGATGAATGGACAGTGAGGGAGGAAATGAATGGGCAGTGATGGAGGCGGTGGATCTGCAGTGAGGGAGGAGATGAATGAGCAGTGAGGAAGGAGGTGGATGGACAGTGAGGGAAGAGATGAATGGACAGTGAGGGAGTAGGTGGATGGAGAGTGAGGGAGGATGTGGATGGACAATGATGGAGGAGGCGGATGGGCAGTGATGGAGGAGGTGGATGGACAGTGAGGTTGGAGGTGGTTGGATCGTTAGGGAGGAGGTGAATGGGCAGTGATGGAGGAGGTGGATGGGCAGTATTGGAGGAGGTGGATGGGCAGTATTGGAGGAGGTGCATGGACAGTGAGGGAGGAGATGAATGGACAGTGACGTAGGAGATGAATGGGCAGTGAGACAAGAGGCGGATGGACAGTGAGGGAGGAGGTGAATGGGCAGTGAAGGAGGAGGTGGATGGGCAGTGATTGAGGCGGTGGATCTGCAGTGAGGGAGGAGATGAATGAGCAGTGAGGAAGGAGGTGGATGGACAGTGAGGGAAGAGATGAATGGACAGTGAGGGAGTAGGTGGATGGAGAGTTAGGGAGGATGTGGATGGACAATGATGGAGGAGGTGGATGGGCAGTGATGGAGGAGGTGGATGGAAATTGAGGTAGGAGGTGGTTGGATCGTGAGGGAGGAGGTGAATGGGCAGTGGGACAAGAGGCAGATGGACAGTGAGGGAGGAGGTGAATGGGCACTGATGGATGAGATGAATGGACAGTGAGGGAGGAGGTGGATGTACAGTGATGGAGGAGTTGGATGGGCAGTGATGGAGGCGGTGGATCTGCAGTGAGGGAGGAGATGAATCAGCAGTGAGGAAGGAGGTGGATGGTCAGTGAGGGAAGAGATGAATGGACAGTGAGGGAGTAGGTGGATGGAGAGTGAGGGAGGAGGAGGATGGACAATGATGGAGGAGGTGGATGGACAGTGAGGAAGGAGATGAATGGACAGTGAGCGAGGAGGTGGATGGACAGTGAGGGAGGAGGTGGATGGGCAGTGATGGAGGAGATGAATGGGCAGTGGGGGAGGAGGTGGATGGACAGTGAGGGTGGAGGTGAATGGGCACTGATGGAGGAGATAAATGGACAGTGAGGGAGGAGATGAATGGGCAGTGAAGGAGGTCGTGGACAGACAGTTTGGGTGAAGGTGGATAGACAGTGATGATGGAGGTGGATGGGCAGTGATGGAGGAGGTGGATGAACAGTGAGGGAGGAGATGAATGGACACTGAGGGAGGAGGTGGATGCACAGTGAAGGAGGCGATGAATGGACATTGAGGGAGGAGGTGGATGGACAGTGAGGGAGGAGATAAATGGACAGTGAGAGAGGAGATGGATGGGCAGTCAGGAAAGAGGCGGATGGACAGTGAGGGTGGAGGTGAATGGGCACTAATGGAGGAGATGAATGGACAATGAGGGAGGAGGTGGATCGACAGTTATGGAGGAGGTGGATGGATAGTGAGGGAGGAGGTGGATGGACAGTGAGGGAGGAGATGGATGGACAGTGATGATGGAGGTGGATGGGCAGTGATGGAGGAGGTGGATGGACAGTAAGGGAGGAGGTAGATGGACAGTGATGGAAGAGGTGGATGGACAGTGAGGGAGGAGCTGAATGGGCAGTGATGGTGGAGATGAATGGACAGTGAGGGAGGAGATGAATGGGCAGTGATGATGGAGGTGGATGGGCAGTGATGGAGGAGGTGTCTGGACAGTGAGGGAGGAGATGAATGGACAGTGAGGGCGGAGGTGGATGGACAGTGAGGGAACTGGTGGATGGACAGTGAGGGAGGAGATGAATGGGCAGTGATGGACGAGGTGGATGGACAGTGAGGGAGGAGGTGGTTGGACAGTAGGGAGGAGGTGGATGGACACTGAGGGAGGAGGTGCATGGACAGTGATGGAGGAGGTGGATGGGCAGTGATGGAGGAGGTGGATGGACAATGAGCGAGGAGATGAATGGGCACTGATGGAGGAGATAAATGGACAGTGAGGGAGGAGATGAATGGGCAGTGAAGGAGGTCGTGGATGGACAGTTTGGGAGGAGGTGGATAGACAGTGATGATGGAGGTGGATGGGCAGTGATGGAGGAGGTGGATGGACAGTGAGGGAGGAGATGAATGGACACTAAGGAAGGAGGTTGATGGACAGTGAAGGAGGTGATGAATGGACAGTGAGGGAGGATGTGGATGGACAGTGAGGGAGGAGATAAATGGACAGTGAGAGAGGAGATGGATGGGCAGTCAGGAAAGAGGCGGATGGACAGTGAGGGTGGAGGTGAATGGGCACTAATGGAGGAGATAAATGGACAATGAGGGAGGAGGTGGATGGACAGTTATGGAGGAGGTGGTTGGATAGTGAGGGAGGAGGTGGTTGGACAGTGAGGGTGGAGGTGAATGGGCACTGATGGAGGAGATCAATGGACAGTGAGGGAGGAGGTGGATGGACAGTGAGGGAGGAGGTAGATGGACAGTGATGGAAGAGGTGGATGGACAGTGAGGGAGGAGCTGAATGGGCAGTGATGGTGGAGATGAATGGACAGTGAGGGAGGAGATGAATGGGCAGTGAGGGAGGAGGTGGATGGACAGTGAGGGAGGATGTGGATGGACAGTGATGATGGAGGTGGATAGGCAGTGATGGAGGAGGTGGATTGACAGTGACGGAGGAGATGAATGGACAGTGAGGGAAGCGATGGATGGGCAGTCAGGGAAGAGGTGGATGGACAGTGATGATGGAGGAGGATGGGCAGTGATGGAGGAGGTGTATGGACAGTGAGGGAGGAGATGAATGGACAGTGAGGGAGGAGGTGGATGGACAGTGAGGCAGCTGGTGGATGGACAGTGAGAGAGGAGATGAATGGGCAGTGATGGACGAGGTGGATGGACAGTGAGGGAGGAGGTGGATGGACAGTGATGGAGGAGGTGGATGGGCAGTGATGGAGGAGGTGGATGGACAATGAGCGAGGAGATGAATGGGCACTGATGGAGGAGATAAATGGACAGTGAGGGAGGTGGTGGATGTACAGTGATGGAGGAGTTGGATGGGCAGTGATGGAGGCGGTGGATCTGCAGTGAGGGAGGAGATGAATGAGCAGTGAGGAAGGAGGTGGATAGACAGTGAGGGAAGAGATGAATGGACAGTGAGGGAGTAGGTGGATGGAGAGTGAGGGAGGCTGTGGATGGACAATGATGGAGAAGGTGGATGGGCAGTGATGGAGGAGGTTGATGGACAGTGAGGTAGGAGGTGGTTGGATCGTTAGGGAGGAGGTGAATGGGCAGTGATGGAGGAGGTGGATGGGCAGTATTGGAGGAGGTGGATGGGCAGTATTGGAGGAGGTGCATGGACAGTGAGGGAGGAGATGAATGGACAGTGACGTAGGAGATGAATGGGCAGTGAGACAAGAGGCGGATGGACAGTGAGGGAGGAGGTGAATGGGCAGTGAAGGAGGAGGTGGATGGACAATGAGAGAGGAGGTGAATGGGCAGTGATGGCGGAGTTGTATGGGCAGTGATTGAGGCGGTGGATCTGCAGTGAGGGAGGAGATGAATGAGCAGTGAGGAAGGAGGTGGATGGACAGTGAGGGAAGAGATGAATGGACAGTGAGGGAGTAGGTGGATGGAGAGTTAGGGAGGATGTGGATGGACAATGATGGAGGAGGTGGATGGGCAGTGATGGAGGAGGTGGATGGAAAGTGAGGTAGGAGGTGGTTGGATCGTGAGGGAGGAGGTGAATGGGCAGTGGGACAAGAGGCAGATGGACAGTGAGGGAGGAGGTGAATGGGCACTGATGGAGGAGATGAATGGACAGTGAGGGAGGAGGTGGATGTACAGTGATGGAGGAGTTGGATGGGCAGTGATGGAGGCGGTGGATCTGCAGTGAGGGAGGAGATGAATCAGCAGTGAGGAAGGAGGTGGATGGTCAGTGAGGGAAGAGATGAATGGACAGTGAGGGAGTAGGTGGATGGAGAGTGAGGGAGGAGGAGGATGGACAATGATGGAGGAGGTGGATGGACAGTGAGGAAGGAGATGAATGGACAGTGAGCGAGGAGGTGGATGGACAGTGAGGGAGGAGGTGGATGGGCAGTGATGGAGGAGATGAATGGGCAGTGGGGGAGGAGGTGGATGGACAGTGAGGGAGGAGGTGAATGGGCACTGATGGAGGAGATGAATGGACAGTGATGGAGGAGATGAATGGACAGTGAGGGAGGAGGTAGATGTACAGTGAGGGAGGAGGTGGATGGGCAGTGATGGAGGAGAGGAATGGGCAGTGAGGGAGGAGGTGGATGGACAGTGATGGAGTAGGTGAATGGGCAGTAAAGGAAGAGGTGGATGGACAATGAGGGAGGAGGTGAATGTGCAGTGATGGAGGAGGTGGATGGGCAGTATTGGAGGAGGTGGATGGGCAGTATTGGAGGAGGTGCATGGACAGTGAGGGAGGAGATGAATGGACAGTGACGTAGGAGATGAATGGGCAGTGAGACAAGAGGCGGATGGACAGTGAGGGAGGAGGTGGATGGGCAGTGATGGAGGAGGTGGATGGACAGTGAGGGAGGAGATGAATGGACAATAAGGGAGGTTATGAATGGCAAGTGAGGGAGGAGATGGATGGGCAGTGAGGGAAGAGGCGGATGGACAGTGAGGGAGGAGGTGGATGGACAGTGATGATGGAGGTGGATGGACAGTGAGGGAGGAGGTGGATGGACAGTGAGGGAGGAGATGAATGGACACTGAGGGAGGAGGTGGATGCACAGTGAAGGAGGCGATGAATGGACATTGAGGGAGGAGGTGGATGGACAGTGAGGGAGGAGATAAATGGACAGTGAGAGAGGAGATGGATGGGCAGTCAGGAAAGAGGCGGATGGACAGTGAGGGTGGAGGTGAATGGACAGTAAGGGAGGAGGTAGATGGACAGTGATGGAAGAGGTGGATGGACAGTGAGGGAGGAGCTGAATGGGCAGTGATGGTGGAGATGAATGGACAGTGAGGGAGGAGATGAATGGGCAGTGAGGGAGGAGGTGGATGGACAGTGAGGGAGGATGTGGATGGACAGTGATGATGGAGGTGGATAGGCAGTGATGGAGGAGGTGAATTGACAGTGACGAAGGAGATGAATGGACAGTGAGGGAGGCGATGGATGAGCAGTCAGGGAAGAGGTGGATGGACAGTGATGATGGAGGTGGATGGGCAGTGATGGAGGAGGTGTCTGGACAGTGAGGGAGGAGATGAATGGACAGTGAGGGCGGAGGTGGATGGACAGTGAGGGAACTGGTGGATGGACAGTGAGGGAGGAGATGAATGGGCAGTGATGGACGAGGTGGATGGACAGTGAGGGAGGAGGTGGTTGGACAGTAGGGAGGAGGTGGATGGACACTGAGGGAGGAGGTGCATGGACAGTGATGGAGGAGGTGGATGGGCAGTGATGGAGGAGGTGGATGGACAATGAGCGAGGAGATGAATGGGCACTGATGGAGGAGATAAATGGACAGTGAGGGAGGAGATGAATGGGCAGTGAAGGAGGTCGTGGATGGACAGTTTGGGAGGAGGTGGATAGACAGTGATGATGGAGGTGGATGGGCAGTGATGGAGGAGGTGGATGGACAGTGAGGGAGTAGGTGAATGGGCAGTAAAGGAAGAGGTGGATGGACAATGAGGGAGGAGGTGAATGTGCAGTGATGGAGGAGGTGGATGGGCAGTATTGGAGGAGGTGGATGGGCAGTATTGGAGGAGGTGCATGGACAGTGAGGGAGGAGATGAATGGACAGTGACGTAGGAGATGAATGGGCAGTGAGACAAGAGGCGGATGGACAGTGAGGGAGGAGGTGGATGGGCAGTGATGGAGGAGGTGGATGGACAGTGAGGGAGGAGATGAATGGACAATAAGGGAGGTTATGAATGGCAAGTGAGGGAGGAGATGGATGGGCAGTGAGGGAAGAGGCGGATGGACAGTGAGGGAGGAGGTGGATGGACAGTGATGATGGAGGTGGATGGACAGTGAGGGAGGAGGTGGATGGACAGTGAGGGAGGAGATGAATGGACACTGAGGGAGGAGGTGGATGCACAGTGAAGGAGGCGATGAATGGACATTGAGGGAGGAGGTGGATGGACAGTGAGGGAGGAGATAAATGGACAGTGAGAGAGGAGATGGATGGGCAGTCAGGAAAGAGGCGGATGGACAGTGAGGGTGGAGGTGAATGGACAGTAAGGGAGGAGGTAGATGGACAGTGATGGAAGAGGTGGATGGACAGTGAGGGAGGAGCTGAATGGGCAGTGATGGTGGAGATGAATGGACAGTGAGGGAGGAGATGAATGGGCAGTGAGGGAGGAGGTGGATGGACAGTGAGGGAGGATGTGGATGGACAGTGATGATGGAGGTGGATAGGCAGTGATGGAGGAGGTGAATTGACAGTGACGAAGGAGATGAATGGACAGTGAGGGAGGCGATGGATGAGCAGTCAGGGAAGAGGTGGATGGACAGTGATGATGGAGGTGGATGGGCAGTGATGGAGGAGGTGTCTGGACAGTGAGGGAGGAGATGAATGGACAGTGAGGGCGGAGGTGGATGGACAGTGAGGGAACTGGTGGATGGACAGTGAGGGAGGAGATGAATGGGCAGTGATGGACGAGGTGGATGGACAGTGAGGGAGGAGGTGGTTGGACAGTAGGGAGGAGGTGGATGGACACTGAGGGAGGAGGTGCATGGACAGTGATGGAGGAGGTGGATGGGCAGTGATGGAGGAGGTGGATGGACAATGAGCGAGGAGATGAATGGGCACTGATGGAGGAGATAAATGGACAGTGAGGGAGGAGATGAATGGGCAGTGAAGGAGGTCGTGGATGGACAGTTTGGGAGGAGGTGGATAGACAGTGATGATGGAGGTGGATGGGCAGTGATGGAGGAGGTGGATGGACAGTGAGGGAGGAGATGAATTGACACTAAGGGAGGAGGTTGATGGACAGTGAAGGAGGTGATGAATGGACAGTGAGGGAGGATGTGGATGGACAGTGAGGGAGGAGATAAATGGACAGTGAGAGAGGAGATGGATGGGCAGTCAGGAAAGAGGCGGATGGACAGTGAGGGTGGAGGTGAATGGGCACTAATGGAGGAGATAAATGGACAATGAGGGAGGAGGTGGATGGACAGTTATGGAGGAGGTGGTTGGATAGTGAGGGAGGAGGTGGTTGGACAGTGAGGGTGGAGGTGAATGGGCACTGATGGAGGAGATCAATGGACAGTGAGGGAGGAGGTGGATGGACAGTGAGGGAGGAGGTAGATGGACAGTGATGGAAGAGGTGGATGGACAGTGAGGGAGGAGCTGAATGGGCAGTGATGGTGGAGATGAATGGACAGTGAGGGAGGAGATGAATGGGCAGTGAGGGAGGAGGTGGATGGACAGTGAGGGAGGATGTGGATGGACAGTGATGATGGAGGTGGATAGGCAGTGATGGAGGAGGTGGATTGACAGTGACGGAGGAGGTGGATGGGCAGTGATGGAGGAGATAAATGGGCAGTGATGGAGGAGATGAATGGACAGTGAGGGAGGTGGTGGATGTACAGTGATGGAGGGGTTGGATGGGCAGTGATGGAGGCGGTGGATCTGCAGTGAGGGAGGAGATGAATGAGCAGTGTGGAAGGAGGTGGATGGACAGTGAGGGAAGAGATGAATGGACAGTGAGTGAGTAGGTGGATGGAGAGTGAGGGAGGATGTGGATGGACAATGATGGAGAAGGTGGATGGGCAGTGATGGAGGAGGTGGATGGACAGTGAGGTAGGAGGTGGTTGGATCGTTAGGGAGGAGGTGAATGGGCAGTGATGGAGGAGGTGGATGGACAGTGAGGGAGGAGATGAATGGATAGTGAGGGAGGAGATGAATGGGCAGTGAGACAAGAGGCAGATGGACAGTGAGGGAGGAGGTGAATGGGCACTGATGGAGGAGATGAATGGACAGTGAGGGAGGAGGTGGATGTAGAGCGAGGGAGGAGGTGGATGTACAGTGAGGGAGGAGGTGGATGGAGAGTGAGGGAGGAGGTGGATGGACATTGATGGAGGAGGTGGATGGGCAGTGATGGAGGAGGTGGATGGACAGTGAGGGAGGAGATGAATGGACAGTGAGGGAGGAGGTGGCTGGACAGTGAGGGAGGAGGTGGATGGGCAGTGATGGATGAGATGAATGGGCAGTGATGGAGGAGGTGGATGGACAGTGATGGAGGAGATGAATGGACAGTGGGGGAGGAGGTTGATGGACAGTGAGGGAGGAGGTGAATGGGCACTGATGGAGGAGATGAATGGACAGTGAGGGAGGAGGTGGATGTAGAGCGAGGGAGGAGGTGGATGTACAGTGAGGGAGGAGGTGGATGGAGAGTGAGGGAGGAGGTGGATGGACAATGATGGAGGAGGTGGATGGGCAGTGATGGAGGAGGTGGATGGACAGTGAGGGAGGAGATGAATGGACAGTGAGGGAGGAGGTGGCTGGACAGTGAGGGAGGAGGTGGATGGGCAGTGATGGATGAGATGAATGGGCAGTGATGGAGGAGGTGGATGGACAGTGATGGAGGAGATGAATGGACAGTGGGGGAGGAGGTTGATGGACAGTGAGGGAGGGGGTGAATGGGCACTGATGGAGGAGATGAATGGACAGTGATGGAGGAGATGAATGTACAGTGAGGGAGGAGGCGGATGTACAGTGAGGGAGGAGGTGGATGTGCAGTGATGGAGGAGGTGAATGGGCAGTGAAGGAGGAGGTGGATGGACAATGAGGGAGGAGATGAATGGGCAGTGAGGAAGAAGGTGGATGGACAGTGAGGGAGGAGATGAATGGGCAGTGATGGAGGAGGTGGATAGGTAGTGATGGAACAGGTGGATGGACAGTGAGGGAGGAGATGAATGGGCAGTGAGGAAGAAGGTGGATGGACAGTGAGGGAGGAGATGAATGGGCAGTGAGGGAGGAGGTGGATGGACAGTGAGGGAGGAGGTGGATAGACAGTGATGAAGGAGGTGGATGGGCAGTATTGTAGGAGGTGGATGGACAGTGAGGGAGCTGGTGGATGGACAGTGAGGGAGGAGATGAATGGGCAGTGATGGACGAGGTGGATGGACAGTGAGGGAGGAGGTGGATGGACAGTGATGGAGGAGGTGGATGGGCAGTGATCGAGGAGGTGGATGGACAATGAGCGAGGAGATGAATGGGCACTGATGGAGGAGATAAATGGACAATGAGGGAGGTGGTGGATGTACAGTGATGGAGGAGTTGGATGGGCAGTGATGGAGGCGGTGGATCTGCAGTGAGGGAGGAGAAGAATGAGCAGTGAGGAAGGAGGTGGATGGACAGTGAGGGAAGAGATGAATGGACAGTGAGGGAGTAGGTTGATGGAGAGTGAGGGAGGATGTGGATGGACAATGATGGAGAAGGTGGATGGGCAGTAATGGAGGAGGTGGATGGACAGTGAGGTAGGAGGTGGTTGGATCGTTAGGGAGGAAGTGAATGGGCAGTGATGGAGGAGGTGGATGGACAGTGAGGGAGGAGATGAATGGATAGTGAGGGAGGAGATGAATGGGCAGTAAGACAAGAGGCAGATGGACAGTGATGGAGGAGGTGAATGGGCACTGATGGAGGAGATGAATGGACTGTGAGGGAGGAGGTGGATGTAGAGTGAGGGAGGAGGTGGATGTACAGTGAGGGAGGAGGTGGATGGAGAGTGAGGGAGGAGGTGGATGGACAATGATGGAGGAGGTGGATGGGCAGTGATGGAGGAGGTGGATGGACAGTGAGGGAGGAGATGAATGGACAGTGAGGGAGGAGGTGGCTGGACAGTGAGGGAGGAGGTGGATGGGCAGTGATGGAGGAGATGAATGGACAGTGGGGGAGGAGGTTGATGGACAGTGAGGGAGGAGGTGAATGGGCACTGATGGAGGAGATGCATGGACAGTGATGGAGGAGATGAATATACAGTGAGGGAGGAGGTGGATGTACAGTGAGGGAGGAGGTGGATGTGCAGTGATGGAGGAGAGGAATGGGCAGTGAGGGAGGAAGTGGATGGACAGTGATGGAGGAGGTGAATGGGCAGTGAAGGAGGAGGTGGATGGACAATGAGGGAGGAGGTGAATGGGCAGTGATGGAGGAGGTGGATAGGTAGTGATGGAACAGGTGGATGGACAGTGAGGGAGGAGATGAATGGGCAGTGAGGAAGAAGGTGAATGGACAGTGAGGGAGGAGATGAATGGGCAGTGAGGGCGGAGGTGGATGGACAGTGAGGGAGGAGGTGGATAGACAGTGATGAAAGAGGTGGATGGGCAGTATTGGAGGAGGTGGATGGACAGTGAGGGAGCTGGTGGATGGACAGTGAGGGAGGAGATGAATGGGCAGTGATGGACGAGGTGGATGGACAGTGAGGGAGGAGGTGGATGGACAGTGATGGAGGAGGGGGATGGGCAGTGATGGAGGAGGTGGATGGACAATGAGCGAGGAGATAAATGGGCACTGATGGAGGAGATAAATGGACAGTAAGGGAGGTGGTGGATGTACAGTGATGGAGGAGTTGGATGGGCAGTGATGGAGGCGGTGGATCTGCAGTGAGGGAGGAGATGAATGAGCAGTGAGGAAGGAGGTGGATGGACAGTGAGGGAAGAGATGAATGGACAGTGAGGGAGTAGGTGGATGGAGAGTGAGGGAGGATGTGGATGGACAATGATGGAGGATGTGGATGGACAGTGAGGGAGGAGATGAAGGGGCAGTGATGGACGAGGCGGATGGGCAGTGATGGAGGAGGTGGATGGACAGTGAGGTTGGAGGTGGTTGGATCGTTAGGGAGGAGGTGAATGGGCAGTGATGGAGGAGGTGGATGGGCAGTATTGGAGGAGGTGGATGGGCAGTATTGGAGGAGGTGGATGGGCAGTATTGGAGGAGGTGCATGGACAGTGAGGGAGGAGATGAATGGACAGTGACGTAGGAGATGAATGGGCAGTGAGACAAGAGGAGGATGGACAGTGAGGGAGGAGGTGAATGGGCAGTGAAGGAGGAGGTGGATGGGCAGTGATTGAGGCGGTGGATCTGCAGTGAGGGAGGAGATGAATGAGCAGTGAGGAAGGAGGTGGATGGACAGTGAGGGAAGAGATGAATGGACAGTGAGGGAGTAGGTGGATGGAGAGTTAGGGAGGATGTGGATGGACAATGATGGAGGAGGTGGATGGGCAGTGATGGAGGAGGTGGATGGAAAGTGAGGTAGGAGGTGGTTGGATCGTGAGGGAGGAGGTGAATGGGCAGTGGGACAAGAGGCAGATGGACAGTGAGGGAGGAGGTGAATGGGCACTGATGGATGAGATGAATGGACAGTGAGGGAGGAGGTGGATGTACAGTGATGGAGGAGTTGGATGGGCAGTGATGGAGGCGGAGGATCTGCAGTGAGGGAGGAGATGAATCAGCAGTGAGGAAGGAGGTGGATGGTCAGTGAGGGAAGAGATGAATGGACAGTGAGGGAGTAGGTGGATGGAGAGTGAGGGAGGAGGAGGATGGACAATGATGGAGGAGGTGGATGGACAGTGAGGGAAGAGATGAATGGACAGTGAGGGAGTAGGTGGATGGAGAGTGAGGGAGGAGGAGGATGGACAATGATGGAGGAGGTGGATGGACAGTGAGGAAGGAGATGAATGGACAGTGAGCGAGGAGGTGGATGGACAGTGAGGGAGGAGGTGGATGGGCAGTGATGGAGGAGATGAATGGGCAGTGGGGGAGGAGGTGGATGGACAGTGAGGGTGGAGGTGAATGGGCACTGATGGAGGACATGAATGGACAGTGAGGGAGGAGATGAATGGGCAGTGAAGGAGGTCGTGGACAGACAGTTTGGGTGAAGGTGGATAGACAGTGATGATGGAGGTGGATGGGCAGTGATGGAGGAGGTGGATGAACAGTGAGGGAGGAGATGAATGGACACTGAGGGAGGAGGTGGATGCACAGTGAAGGAGGCGATGAATGGACATTGAGGGAGGAGGTGGATGGACAGTGAGGGAGGAGATAAATGGACAGTGAGAGAGGAGATGGATGGGCAGTCAGGAAAGAGGCGGATGGACAGTGAGGGTGGAGGTGAATGGGCACTAATGGAGGAGATGAATGGACAATGAGGGAGGAGGTGGATGGACAGTTATGGAGGAGGTGGATGGATAGTGAGGGAGGAGGTGGATGGACAGTGAGGGAGGAGATGGATGGACAGTGATGATGGAGGTGGATGGGCAGTGATGGAGGAGGTGGATGGACAGTGAGGGAAGAGATGAATGGACAGTGAGGGAGTAGGTGGATGGAGAGTGAGGGAGGATGTGGATGGACAATGATGGAGAAGGTGGATGGGCAGTGATGGAGGAGGTTGATGGACAGTGAGGTAGGAGGTGGTTGGATCGTTAGGGAGGAGGTGAATGGGCAGTGATGGAGGAGGTGGATGGGCAGTATTGGAGGAGGTGGATGGGCAGTATTGGAGGAGGTGCATGGACAGTGAGGGAGGAGATGAATGGACAGTGACGTAGGAGATGAATGGGCAGTGAGACAAGAGGCGGATGGACAGTGAGGGAGGAGGTGAATGGGCAGTGAAGGAGGAGGTGGATGGACAATGAGAGAGGAGGTGAATGGGCAGTGATGGCGGAGTTGGATGGGCAGTGATTGGGGCGGTGGATCTGCAGTGAGGGAGGAGATGAATGAGCAGTGAGGAAGGAGGTGGATGGACAGTGAGGGAAGAGATGAATGGACAGTGAGGGAGTAGGTGGATGGAGAGTTAGGGAGGATGTGGATGGACAATGATGGAGGAGGTGGATGGGCAGTGATGGAGGAGGTGGATGGAAAGTGAGGTAGGAGGTGGTTGGATCGTGAGGGAGGAGGTGAATGGGCAGTGGGACAAGAGGCAGATGGACAGTGAGGGAGGAGGTGAATGGGCACTGATGGAGGAGATGAATGGACAGTGAGGGAGGAGGTGGATGTACAGTGATGGAGGAGTTGGATGGGCAGTGATGGAGGCGGTGGATCTGCAGTGAGGGAGGAGATGAATCAGCAGTGAGGAAGGAGGTGGATGGTCAGTGAGGGAAGAGATGAATGGACAGTGAGGGAGTAGGTGGATTGAGAGTGAGGGAGGAGGAGGATGGACAATGATGGAGGAGGTGTATGGACAGTGAGGAAGGAGATGAATGGACAGTGAGCGAGGAGGTGGATGGACAGTGAGGGAGGAGGTGGATGGGCAGTGATGGAGGAGATGAATGGGCAGTGGGGGAGGAGGTGGATGGACAGTGAGGGAGGAGGTGAATGGGCACTGATGGAGGAGATGAATGGACAGTGAGGGAGGAGATGAATGGGCAGTGAGGGCGGAGGTGGATGGACAGTGAGGGAGGAGGTGGATAGACAGTGATGAAAGAGGTGGATGGGCAGTATTGGAGGAGGTGGATGGACAGTGAGGGAGCTGGTGGATGGACAGTGAGGGAGGAGATGAATGGGCAGTGATGGACGAGGTGGATGGACAGTGAGGGAGGAGGTGGATGGACAGTGATGGAGGAGGGGGATGGGCAGTGATGGAGGAGGTGGATGGACAATGAGCGAGGAGATAAATGGGCACTGATGGAGGAGATAAATGGACAGTAAGGGAGGTGGTGGATGTACAGTGATGGAGGAGTTGGATGGGCAGTGATGGAGGCGGTGGATCTGCAGTGAGGGAGGAGATGAATGAGCAGTGAGGAAGGAGGTGGATGGACAGTGAGGGAAGAGATGAATGGACAGTGAGGGAGTAGGTGGATGGAGAGTGAGGGAGGATGTGGATGGACAATGATGGAGGATGTGGATGGACAGTGAGGGAGGAGATGAAGGGGCAGTGATGGACGAGGCGGATGGGCAGTGATGGAGGAGGTGGATGGACAGTGAGGTTGGAGGTGGTTGGATCGTTAGGGAGGAGGTGAATGGGCAGTGATGGAGGAGGTGGATGGGCAGTATTGGAGGAGGTGGATGGGCAGTATTGGAGGAGGTGGATGGGCAGTATTGGAGGAGGTGCATGGACAGTGAGGGAGGAGATGAATGGACAGTGACGTAGGAGATGAATGGGCAGTGAGACAAGAGGAGGATGGACAGTGAGGGAGGAGGTGAATGGGCAGTGAAGGAGGAGGTGGATGGGCAGTGATTGAGGCGGTGGATCTGCAGTGAGGGAGGAGATGAATGAGCAGTGAGGAAGGAGGTGGATGGACAGTGAGGGAAGAGATGAATGGACAGTGAGGGAGTAGGTGGATGGAGAGTTAGGGAGGATGTGGATGGACAATGATGGAGGAGGTGGATGGGCAGTGATGGAGGAGGTGGATGGAAAGTGAGGTAGGAGGTGGTTGGATCGTGAGGGAGGAGGTGAATGGGCAGTGGGACAAGAGGCAGATGGACAGTGAGGGAGGAGGTGAATGGGCACTGATGGATGAGATGAATGGACAGTGAGGGAGGAGGTGGATGTACAGTGATGGAGGAGTTGGATGGGCAGTGATGGAGGCGGAGGATCTGCAGTGAGGGAGGAGATGAATCAGCAGTGAGGAAGGAGGTGGATGGTCAGTGAGGGAAGAGATGAATGGACAGTGAGGGAGTAGGTGGATGGAGAGTGAGGGAGGAGGAGGATGGACAATGATGGAGGAGGTGGATGGACAGTGAGGGAAGAGATGAATGGACAGTGAGGGAGTAGGTGGATGGAGAGTGAGGGAGGAGGAGGATGGACAATGATGGAGGAGGTGGATGGACAGTGAGGAAGGAGATGAATGGACAGTGAGCGAGGAGGTGGATGGACAGTGAGGGAGGAGGTGGATGGGCAGTGATGGAGGAGATGAATGGGCAGTGGGGGAGGAGGTGGATGGACAGTGAGGGTGGAGGTGAATGGGCACTGATGGAGGACATGAATGGACAGTGAGGGAGGAGATGAATGGGCAGTGAAGGAGGTCGTGGACAGACAGTTTGGGTGAAGGTGGATAGACAGTGATGATGGAGGTGGATGGGCAGTGATGGAGGAGGTGGATGAACAGTGAGGGAGGAGATGAATGGACACTGAGGGAGGAGGTGGATGCACAGTGAAGGAGGCGATGAATGGACATTGAGGGAGGAGGTGGATGGACAGTGAGGGAGGAGATAAATGGACAGTGAGAGAGGAGATGGATGGGCAGTCAGGAAAGAGGCGGATGGACAGTGAGGGTGGAGGTGAATGGGCACTAATGGAGGAGATGAATGGACAATGAGGGAGGAGGTGGATGGACAGTTATGGAGGAGGTGGATGGATAGTGAGGGAGGAGGTGGATGGACAGTGAGGGAGGAGATGGATGGACAGTGATGATGGAGGTGGATGGGCAGTGATGGAGGAGGTGGATGGACAGTGAGGGAAGAGATGAATGGACAGTGAGGGAGTAGGTGGATGGAGAGTGAGGGAGGATGTGGATGGACAATGATGGAGAAGGTGGATGGGCAGTGATGGAGGAGGTTGATGGACAGTGAGGTAGGAGGTGGTTGGATCGTTAGGGAGGAGGTGAATGGGCAGTGATGGAGGAGGTGGATGGGCAGTATTGGAGGAGGTGGATGGGCAGTATTGGAGGAGGTGCATGGACAGTGAGGGAGGAGATGAATGGACAGTGACGTAGGAGATGAATGGGCAGTGAGACAAGAGGCGGATGGACAGTGAGGGAGGAGGTGAATGGGCAGTGAAGGAGGAGGTGGATGGACAATGAGAGAGGAGGTGAATGGGCAGTGATGGCGGAGTTGGATGGGCAGTGATTGAGGCGGTGGATCTGCAGTGAGGGAGGAGATGAATGAGCAGTGAGGAAGGAGGTGGATGGACAGTGAGGGAAGAGATGAATGGACAGTGAGGGAGTAGGTGGATGGAGAGTTAGGGAGGATGTGGATGGACAATGATGGAGGAGGTGGATGGGCAGTGATGGAGGAGGTGGATGGAAAGTGAGGTAGGAGGTGGTTGGATCGTGAGGGAGGAGGTGAATGGGCAGTGGACAAGAGGCAGATGGACAGTGAGGGAGGAGGTGAATGGGCACTGATGGAGGAGATGAATGGACAGTGAGGGAGGAGGTGGATGTACAGTGATGGAGGAGTTGGATGGGCAGTGATGGAGGCGGTGGATCTGCAGTGAGGGAGGAGATGAATCAGCAGTGAGGAAGGAGGTGGATGGTCAGTGAGGGAAGAGATGAATGGACAGTGAGGGAGTAGGTGGATTGAGAGTGAGGGAGGAGGAGGATGGACAATGATGGAGGAGGTGTATGGACAGTGAGGAAGGAGATGAATGGACAGTGAGCGAGGAGGTGGATGGACAGTGAGGGAGGAGGTGGATGGGCAGTGATGGAGGAGATGAATGGGCAGTGGGGGAGGAGGTGGATGGACAGTGAGGGAGGAGGTGAATGGGCACTGATGGAGGAGATGAATGGACAGTGATGGAGGAGATGAATGGACAGTGAGGGAGGAGGTAGATGTACAGTGAGGGAGCTGGTGGATGGACAGTGAGGGAGGAGATGAATGGGCAGTGATGGACGAGGTGGATGGACAGTGAGGGAGGAGGTGGATGGACAGTGATGGAGGAGGGGGATGGGCAGTGATGGAGGAGGTGGATGGACAATGAGCGAGGAGATAAATGGGCACTGATGGAGGAGATAAATGGACAGTAAGGGAGGTGGTGGATGTACAGTGATGGAGGAGTTGGATGGGCAGTGATGGAGGCGGTGGATCTGCAGTGAGGGAGGAGATGAATGAGCAGTGAGGAAGGAGGTGGATGGACAGTGAGGGAAGAGATGAATGGACAGTGAGGGAGTAGGTGGATGGAGAGTGAGGGAGGATGTGGATGGACAATGATGGAGGATGTGGATGGACAGTGAGGGAGGAGATGAAGGGGCAGTGATGGACGAGGCGGATGGGCAGTGATGGAGGAGGTGGATGGACAGTGAGGTTGGAGGTGGTTGGATCGTTAGGGAGGAGGTGAATGGGCAGTGATGGAGGAGGTGGATGGGCAGTATTGGAGGAGGTGGATGGGCAGTATTGGAGGAGGTGGATGGGCAGTATTGGAGGAGGTGCATGGACAGTGAGGGAGGAGATGAATGGACAGTGACGTAGGAGATGAATGGGCAGTGAGACAAGAGGAGGATGGACAGTGAGGGAGGAGGTGAATGGGCAGTGAAGGAGGAGGTGGATGGGCAGTGATTGAGGCGGTGGATCTGCAGTGAGGGAGGAGATGAATGAGCAGTGAGGAAGGAGGTGGATGGACAGTGAGGGAAGAGATGAATGGACAGTGAGGGAGTAGGTGGATGGAGAGTTAGGGAGGATGTGGATGGACAATGATGGAGGAGGTGGATGGGCAGTGATGGAGGAGGTGGATGGAAAGTGAGGTAGGAGGTGGTTGGATCGTGAGGGAGGAGGTGAATGGGCAGTGGGACAAGAGGCAGATGGACAGTGAGGGAGGAGGTGAATGGGCACTGATGGATGAGATGAATGGACAGTGAGGGAGGAGGTGGATGTACAGTGATGGAGGAGTTGGATGGGCAGTGATGGAGGCGGAGGATCTGCAGTGAGGGAGGAGATGAATCAGCAGTGAGGAAGGAGGTGGATGGTCAGTGAGGGAAGAGATGAATGGACAGTGAGGGAGTAGGTGGATGGAGAGTGAGGGAGGAGGAGGATGGACAATGATGGAGGAGGTGGATGGACAGTGAGGGAAGAGATGAATGGACAGTGAGGGAGTAGGTGGATGGAGAGTGAGGGAGGAGGAGGATGGACAATGATGGAGGAGGTGGATGGACAGTGAGGAAGGAGATGAATGGACAGTGAGCGAGGAGGTGGATGGACAGTGAGGGAGGAGGTGGATGGGCAGTGATGGAGGAGATGAATGGGCAGTGGGGGAGGAGGTGGATGGACAGTGAGGGTGGAGGTGAATGGGCACTGATGGAGGACATGAATGGACAGTGAGGGAGGAGATGAATGGGCAGTGAAGGAGGTCGTGGACAGACAGTTTGGGTGAAGGTGGATAGACAGTGATGATGGAGGTGGATGGGCAGTGATGGAGGAGGTGGATGAACAGTGAGGGAGGAGATGAATGGACACTGAGGGAGGAGGTGGATGCACAGTGAAGGAGGCGATGAATGGACATTGAGGGAGGAGGTGG
>NW_027276232.1:0-42599 GCF_030028105.1 Mobula birostris
CCATGCTTACCACTGTTACAGCGCCACCAAGAGGAAGAAAGCTGAACTGTCAGTATATGTAGATGAAGGACATTTTTCAAAATGTCCCAGGGCTTGTTACTCCCTCTCTCTCCACTCACTGCTTGACTGACCAAGCATTTTCTATTTCTGATTTCCAGTATCTTAAACCAGGCAGCACCTATAACCATATAACAATTACAGCACGGAAACAGGCCATCTCGGCCCTTCTAGTCCGTGCCGAACTCTTATTCTCACCTAGTCCACTGACCTGCACTCAGCCCGTAACCCTCCATTCCCTTCCTGTCCATATAGTTGTCCAATTTAACTTTAAACGACAACATCGAACCTGCCTCAACCACTTCTGCTGGAAGCTTGTTAAACACAGCTACCACTCTCTGAGTAAAGAAATTCCCCCTCATGTTACCCCTAAACTTTTGCCCTTTAACTCTCAACTCACGTCCTCTTTTTTGAATCTTCCCCACTCTCAATGAAAAAAGCCTATCCACGTCAACTCTATCAATCCCCCTCATAATTTTAAATACCTCTATCAAGTCCCCCCTCAACCTTCTACGTTCCAAATAAAGACACTTGTTCAACCTTTCTCTGTAACTTAGGAGATGAATTGAAACCCAGGTAACATTTTAGTAAACCTCCACTGTACTCTCTCTATTTTGTTGACATCTTTCCTATAATTTAGTGACCAAAACTGTACACAATACTCCAAATTTGACCTTACCAATGCCGTGTACAATTTCAACATTACATCCCAACTCCTATACTCAATGCTCTGATTTATAAAGGCCAGCATACTAAAAGCTTTCTTCATCCTATCCACGAGATTCCACCTCCAGGGAACTATGCACCATTATTCCTAGATCCCTCTGTTCTACTGCATTCTTCAATGCCTTACCATTTACCATGTATGTCCTAATTTGATTAGTCCTACCAAAATGTAGCATCTCACATTTATCAGCATTAAACCCCTTCTGCCATCTTTCAGCCCACTCTTCTAACTGGCCTAAATCTCTCTGCAAGCTTTGAAAACCTACTTCATTATCCACAACTCCACCTATCTTAGTATCATCTGCATCCAGTTTACCACCCCATCATCCAGATCAGTAATGTATATGACAAATAACACTGGACCCAGTACAGATCCCCGAGGCACCCCACTAGTCACCGGCCCCCAATCTGACAAACAGTTATCCACCACTACTCTCTGGAGAGAGAAACACCAAGGGATACATTTGCCTGGGGAGGCAGCAGACTGGATCCCTTGGAGGAAGGAGATATTGCTTTTGTGGAAACCTATCTGTAACCCTGAAGTCCTGATGAATTTTATAACTTTTGTAAATGTAGTGTAGCAAAATGGAACCCGCGTGATCCCAGAGTGCTTTGCTAATTTGCTGATGTGGTTGGATAAAAAGCTTGCTTCTAGAGTATGTGGTTTATAGCAGGGAGTGTTTTGACAATGACATGACTAAAAGCAGAGAATGAGGCTCATTCAAGATGGGATGCAAGGAAAGACAGGAATGCAATTAATGACCTCAAAGACATGAAGTTAAACAGAAAAATGATCTGTTTTCAGCTGCAAGATTGAAGCTACCTACCAACAACTTAACACACAAAGGCAATCTTCCCTTGCAAGTAATAAACGCACTTATAATCCAATCCACTGAGATGGTTACTGTCTATTTAGAAGACTTAGGTGAGTGGTACATGACAATTTCAAATGGGGAAAGAACTTGGGGGGGCAGGGGGTGGTTGGTCTGCAATGGGACAATAATGAGGGACCGTTTCCTCAGACTGGTGCCTGGGAATAGAGGCAGGAAATTAGGAGGAATATTTGGAATTGAGAATTCTCTGGGCACTGAATGTGGTTAAGACCAGTAATTCTTTTTACTTAAAGCTCAAGAGGCTGTGGAGACCAGGTAGGGCGGCAGATAAAACCCAGGGTCAGACACAAGAGGACACAGGTGGTGGAGCCCCTGCTGTGTGTGTGGAGTTTGCACGTTCCCCCGTGACCGTGTGGGTTTCCCCCAGTCGCTCTGGTTTCCTCCCACAACCCGAACAGGTGTAGGTCAATGGGCTGACTGGCCACTGTAAAACAGGATTTAGTGCTTTCCTGGCGAACATCACGAATAAACTCCTCTCGGGCTTCCAGCCAGGCACAGGAGCTGGGTTATAACCAACATTTTGATGACTAACTCTGCCTTCTCCACCAGGCTTCATCATTGATGAAGAAGACAGAGTTTGTCATCGAAACATCGATTATGGTCGCCACCTGCTGCAAGCCCAAGCGGAGTTTACGGGCCACTGCAAGGTCCGCCCACCCCCCAAGTGTGTAGATGAGGGTCAGCATCAGGAAGTAGAAACAGAACAGAAATGATCACCATCTTATCACGTGAAATTTGTTTTTTCAGCTGCAGTACAGGGCGAAGATAGAAATCATAAATTAAAAATATTGCAATAAAGGAATAATGAATTAGTGTTCATGGACCATAAATCTGATGGCAGGGGGAATGAGCTGTCTCTGAACTATTGAGAGAATAGGTTTTGGGGGAACAGTGGGGATTACTCCAAGAGCCGTCATTGACTTGATGGGCCAAATAGTCTGATGTAAGAATACATGGAACTTAGTCACAGCAGGTGAATGGTTTGGCTATTGTAACCTGTTCATTCTGGCACCAAATGCCCCCCAATGGACATCCCACCCGCTCATTCACCGGGTGTTTACAGGGAAGCGCTCCGGCCTCTGGAACTTGCTCTGACGTTGCTCGCTCCCGAGTGCTGTCCCAGCGAGTCGCAATAACCTGGAGAGAGGCAGGACCCAGGGTTAAGCTTTAAAGCTACAAGGATCCAAGAACACCCACACACCCAGAGGAGCGACTCACGTTTCCTCTCGGCAGCGAGAGCCAGCCAATCGTGTTCACATGCTGGCATCCCCCCCCACCACAACCCTCTCACACCCGAAGTGGGATAGAACCCCAGGAACTGTGTCTCAGCCAATGAGGATGGGACCAGGAGACGGCGGCCCACTGGCACCGAAGACGTGGCGGAGTTTGCTCTCCCTCCGCAAACACACGCACAGGCCACGGGCAGACGCAGGCGTGTCAAGAACAGGAGGGTCCCCGCTTTGGCCAGGAAAGGGGTGGACCACGACGTACCCGCGGGTCCCAGCCCCGGACTGCTGGGAATGGTCACACGGCCCGCGGACTGCCCGAACAGGAACCGGCCCACTTCGCGAGCGGACGGAGACAGCACTTACCCACATGATCTGCGTCCGCGTCGACAGCTCCAGCCGGGGGGAGTCACATTGCCAACCATTCTGCCCCTCCCTTACTATCCCAAGTGGCTGCCTGGTCTCAGTAACTGCACTGGATGTTCAGTGGCCACCCCCCACCCCGAGGAGCTACAAGCCTCAGCCACCCCCTCAGTGGAGCCTGTCTTGCATGTGGTGAGCACAGAGCCAAGGCATGGAACACACAAGTCATGACATTCACACATTTGGAACTGTACCGCACCGAAACAGGCCTTTTGGCCCAATATACCCATCCCATTCCCAGCACGTTCTCTGCTGAGGCGAATCAGATATCCTGAGGAAGTCACAGCCTGATTCTTGACTGCCTGCTCCCCCAGTGCCATTCTCTCAAGCCCCTGCCTCCACATCGCCCGACCCTCTCCCCACTCAACCGTACACCTCTGCTGAGACTGGCTGCGGGATTGCATGCTTTACTAGGACCACCTTGTCCCCGGCCGGACTCCCACCACCTCCCCACTGGGGGCTTCTGACATGAGTCCATTGCCTGAACCTCACCCACCCTAGAACCGGTCAAACACTGGGTGAACCCCCCGCCCCCTCCCCTCCAGTCCTACACTCATACACTCAGCAATGTGACCCCCCCCCCCCCACCACCACCACTCCAGAACCGGCTGCAGGGATCGAACGCCAGCTCGCCACCTGTGGAAAGAACAGCAGGGTTAGTGAAGTGAACTTCCCCACTGTGAAATAGCAATCAGATGGTTGTAGCATTCCCAATGCAGAGAAACAGGCTGTGAAGATGAATCTGAAATGTATTTATAATTCATTTATTAAAATAAAAGCAGGCCCTTCAAGCCACATCAGCCAGCAATCCCCCATTTCAACCTCAGCCTAATCACAGGACAATTTACAATGACTAATTAACCTACCAACTGAAACGCCTTCGGACTGTGGGAGGAAACCGGAGCGCCAGGGGGAAACCCAGGCGGTCACGGGGAGAACGTACGAACTCCTTACGGGCAGCGTCGGGAATTCAAGCTGGGTGACCCGCACTGTAAACCGTTGTGGCAGGCACTACACTACTGGGTGAAAAATAACTGCGTAGGAGTTACTGAATCAGAAAATGGGAGGAGGACAGTGGTAACTGACTTGGGAGAATTACGCCGCTCGCTAGTGAACGGAATTGCCAGTGCAGCTGGAGAACGAGCCGAGCTGCCAGAGGAAGTGGCTCAGGTGGCTACAGTAGCATCTTTAGGAAGCACCCGGATAGGTGCATGAGAGGGGTAGGCAGCACTTGGATAGACAAGGGCTGAATGCCGGAAACTGGGATTAGCTGGGTTGGCACTGACTGGTCAGGCCGAGTGGCTCTATGCCCAGCAGAACCCCTCCGCAGCAATGAAGTGTCTCAGCCGACGAGGATAGGACCAGGAGACGGCGGCCCGCTGGCACCGAAGACTTGGCGGAGTTTGCTCTCCCTCCGCAAACACACGCACAGGCCACGGGCAGACGCAGGCGTGTCAAGAACGGGAGGGGTTTGTTTTAGAATGCCCCCCCCCCCCAAACGAGGAATCATAAGATCACTGCCAGGAAATGCACTCTGGCCACTCAGCGACATGGCGATCTCAGGCGTTCGGGTCATCACCCAGCTCCTTACAAGAAGCGCTCAGCACTTCTCGTCCCCCAGTACACTCTCAAAAAAATGTGCCCATTCCCAATTAACTAGCACACAGAAAAAGATCTAATAACACAGAAAATCTCAGAACTTCCTCCCGGTGACTGTGTGGGTTTCCTCCGGGTGCTCCGGTTTCCTCCCACAATCCAAAGACGTACCCGTTGGTGGGTTAATTGGCCAGTGTAAATTGTCCCGTGATGAGACTAGGGTTAAATGGGGGGGGGGGTTTACTGGGTGGTCTGCCACGAAACAGGCCACAAGGCACTGTATCCAATACTTCAAAAAATTACCCGCAGCATCAGTAGAGGCAGAGGATTTATTCTTAAACTGAAGCATTAAACTTGTCTTCACAGATGCTGCCCAACTTTATAGGGAATGTGAGATAAATAGGATCAGGTTAGGGAACGGTTCAAAGGTTTAATTTAATGTCAGAGACCGTATACGGCATACAACCTGAAATTCTTATTCTTCGCAGACAGCCACGAAACAAAACCCCATAGATTGAATGATAGAAGAATCCAAGCCCCTCCCCCATTAAAATGGTGTTTGATGGTTAGTACAGACGTATTAGGCCAAAGGCCCTGCCTCTGTGCTGTGTCTCCCTCCACCTCTTTCTCTATTTCCTCTTTTTTTTAAAAAAGAAAATCCTGACTGGAGCTGAAAGCATTTAGCCTGTGTGCCACAAGACACAGGAAGGTCCAGTGTGGGCCAATGTTTAGCAAATTCCACTCACGCCACAGAAACGCTAGAGCCAACTGAGCAGCTCGATCCTTTACCCCACATTCCCCTGCAACTCCTAAGAGTGCTATATGAGGTCATCCTTACCCTCGGCCATTAGGCTCTATAATGAGCTAACCCAGCGGTCCCCAACCACCGGGCCACAACGCATGTGCTGCCGGGCCGCGAGGAAACGGTACGAGTCAGCTGCACCTTTCCTCATTCCGTCACGCACTGTTGAACTTGAACATAGGGTTGCCAACTGTCCCGTTTTAGCCGGGACATCCCGTATATCAGGCTAAATTGGTTTGTCCCAAACGGGACCGCCCATGTCCCGTATTCCCCCCACTAAGGTAGAGCATTCCTATGAAATCGTTCGTGCCGAAATGGCGTGAAGCAAAGAAGCAATTACCATTAATTTATATAGGAAAAATTTTTCAGCGTTCCCAGACCCAAAAAATAACCTAACAAACCATACCAAATAACACATAAAACCTAAAATAACACTAACATAAAGTAAAAGCAGGAATGATATGATAATTGCACAGCCTATATAAAGTAGAAATAATGTATCTACAGTGTAGCTGGGAAGATTAAGCCAAGACCGATTTGTGGGCGGAAAAAAAATCAGCATCTATGCGCACACAGGTGCCCACGCAAGGCTTCATGGTCATGGTAGTCTTTCCTGGGGTAAAGTATCCCGGGATTTGACTGCTACTTTTGTCCCTTATTTGGGAGTGAGAAAGTTGGCAACCCGAACTGTAAAAGACATGTTGAGGTGATTTTAACCCTACTTGAACAACCCCCCCAACCCCCGGTCAGCCAGTCCACCTAAGTATTGTCAATATTAAACCGATCCACAGTGCAAAAAAGGTTGGGGACCCCTGATCTAACCTACAGCTGGGGAAGTGATGACCCCCCCCCCCCCCATTAGACTGTTTGAGGTAACATTGTTTATTCTTTCTTACTTCTCTTCTAATACTTGTGTATCTGTGCACTCATAATGCTACTGTGACACTAATTTCCTTTGGGATCAATAAAGTTTCTAACTATCCAAGCTATTCACATACTGGGGGCAGTTTATCACTGCACCAACCACAGCATCTCCGGGGTAAAGGAGGAACAGGCAATGAAGATTCGGCCGTAATCACATGGAATCTGAACAGGCTCCCTCTCCCCCCCCCCCATTCACAAACACAAGAGATACTGCACATGCTGGAAATCTCGAGTAACAGGCACACACGCACAAAAAGCTGCAGGAACTCAGCAGCCACAGCTATAGAGTGGATTAAACAGACACTCCATCTTCTCAGCCCAGAAAGTCAACTTCGATCCCCTCTGTAGATGCTGCCTGACCTCCTGAGAATATCCAGCATTTGTGGGTTTGCGTGTTGGTCCATATTTCCAGCATCTACAGAATCTCGTGAATCAGGAGGAAAAATAAAAAAGAAATTATCGATATTTCGGGTCAAAACTCTGCAACATAGCTTCCCAGCCCAATGAAGAACTTCCAACTGTTCCTTTTCATCTTATATTCCACTGTTTTGCAAATTTCTCACTGCAGTCTTATAAAAAGCTCGCTAATGCGGCCAGACAACAAATACAATTCCAAGAGGCGTCTTTCTGCACCCGAACACAGGCAACAAATGCCATTCTGATGGGTCAAAAAGTGATCAACTTAGAAGCCACGTGGTCACCGACCTGCCGGCTCCGACCTTACTCCGGTACTGCGCCTGCGCTCGGAACCCACATGCCCACCGTGCGCAAGCGCGGAACCTAAAAGCCGTGACCGTTGCCGGCGGGCCAGGGCCCGGGCAAACCGAACGGGCGCAGTCCCGGGGGAACCGACAGACTTCTCGGTGAAGAGAAGGGTGGATGTTTATGCCAGTAGGGAATTAAGCCGTCACTGATTGAATCAGTCCGCCCCCAAAATCCGGTTTTAAAATAGACTCAACCTCACCCCATCACGGCCGCGCTCGCCCTGAAGAGAAGGGAGCGGCTGGCGCCGCCGCCTTTTATAGCGACGAATTGACAACGATGTTCGCGTTCAGGGCAAGATGGTCCCTTCGCGGTGCTCCGCTACCCCCTAGGGTCTGGGAGGAGAGCTGCACTGACGTCAGAGAGAGGAACGGGGAATTCCCAGTTTGCTCCGGGCTGGAATATCACCATGGCAACAGCATAGGGTCCCACAAGGAGATTGCAGCCACTGGAAATCCGCCGGCAGAGTAGCTTTATTGAGAAGATGTCCCGGGGAGTGTGTCAGTATTTACAGGGAGTCCCGGGGAGTGTGTCAGTATTAACAGGGGGTCCCGGGGAGTGTGTCAGTATTTACAGGGGGTCCCGGGGAGTGTGTCAGTATTTACAGGGAGTCCCGGGGAGTGTGTCTGTATTTACAGGGAGTCCCGGGGAGTGTGTCTGTATTTACAGGGAGTCCCGGGGAGTGTGTCAGTATTTACAGGGGGTCCCGGGGAGTGTGTCAGTATTTACAGGGAGTCCCAGGGAGTGTGTCAGTATTTACAGGGGGTCCCGGGGAGTGTGTCAGTATTTACAGGGGGTCCCGGGGAGTGTGTCAGTATTTACAGGGGGTGTCGGGGAGTGTGTCAGTATTTACAGGGGGTCCCGGGGAGTGTGTCAGTATTTACAGGGGGTCCCGGGGAGTGTGTCAGTATTTACAGGGGGTCCCGGGGAGTGTGTCAGTATTTACAGGGAGTCCCGGGGAGTGTGTCTGTATTTACAGGGGGTCCCGGGGAGTGTGTCAGTATTTACAGGGGGTCCCGGGGAGTGTGTCTGTATTTACAGGGGGTCCCGGGGAGTGTGTCTGTATTTACAGGGGATCCCGGGGAGTGTGTCTGTATTTATAGGGGGTCCCGGGGAGTGTGTCAGTATTTACAGGGGGTCCCGGGGAGTGTGTCTGTATTTACAGGGGGTCCCGGGGAGTGTGTCAGTATTTACAGGGGGTCCCGGGGAGTGTGTCAGTATTTACAGGGAGTCCCGGGGAGTGTGTCTGTATTTACAGGGGGTGCCGGGGAGTGTGTCTGTATTTACAGGGGGTCTCGGGGAGTGTGTCAGTATTTACAGGGGGTCATGGGGAGTGTGTCTGTATTTACAGGGGGTCCCGGGGAGTGTGTCTGTATTTACAGGGGGTCCCGGGGAGTGTGTCTGTATTTACAGGGAGTCCCGGGGAGTGTGTCTGTATTTACAGGGGGTCCCGGGGAGTGTGTCTGTATTTACAGGGGGTGTCGGGGAGTGTGTCAGTATTTACAGGGGGTCCCGGGGAGTGTGTCTGTATTTACAGGGGGTCCCGGGGAGTGTGTCAGTATTTACAGGGGGTCCCGGGGAGTGTGTCAGTATTTACAGGGAGTCCCGGGGAGTGTGTCTGTATTTACAGGGGGTGCCGGGGAGTGTGTCTGTATTTACAGGGGGTGCCGGGGAGTGTGTCTGTATTTACAGGGGGTGTCGGGGAGTGTGTCTGTATTTACAGGGGGTCCCGGGGAGTGTGTCTGTATTTACAGGAGGTCCCGGGGAGTGTGTCAGTATTTACAGGGGGTCCCGGGGAGTGTGTCAGTATTTACAGGGAGTCCCGGGGAGTGTGTCTGTATTTACAGGGGGTGCCGGGGAGTGTGTCTGTATTTACAGGGGGTCTCGGGGAGTGTGTCAGTATTTACAGGGGGTCTCGGGGAGTGTGTCTGTATTTACAGAGGGTCCCGGGGAGTGTGTCAGTATTTATAGGGGGTCCCGGGGAGTGTGTCAGTATTTACAGGGGGTGTCAGGGAGTGTGTCAGTATTTACAGGGGGTCCCGGGGAGTGTGTCAGTATTTACAGGGGGTCCCGGGGAGTGTGTCTGTATTTACAGGGGGTGTCGGGGAGTGTGTCTGTATTTACAGGGTGTCGGGGAGTGTGTCTGTATTTACAGGGGATCCCGGGGAGTGTGTCTGTATTTACAGGGGGTGTCGGGGAGTGTGTCTGTATTTACAGGGGGTCCCGGGGAGTGTGTCAGTATTTACAGGGGGTCCCGGGGAGTGTGTCTGTATTTACAGGGGGTGTCGGGGAGTGTGTCAGTATTTACAGGGAGTCCCGGGGAGTGTGTCTGTATTTACAGGGGATCCCGGGGAGTGTGTCAGTATTTATAGGGGGTCCCGGGGAGTGTGTCAGTATTTACAGGGGGTGTCGGGGAGTGTGTCAGTATTTACAGGGGGTCCCGGGGAGTGTGTCTGTATTTACAGGGGGTCCCGGGGAGTGTGTCAGTATTTACAGGGGGTCCCGGGGAGTGTGTCAGTATTTACAGGGAGTCCCGGGGAGTGTGTCAGTATTTACAGGGGGTGTCGGGGAGTGTGTCTGTATTTACAGGGGGTCCCGGGGAGTGTGTCAGTATTTACAGGGGGTGTCGGGGAGTGTGTCAGTATTTACAGGGGGTCCCGGGGAGTGTGTCTGTATTTACAGGGGGTGCCGGGGAGTGTATCTATATTTACAGGGGGTCATGGGGAGTGTGTCAGTATTTACAGGGGGTGCCGGGGAGTGTGTCAGTATTTACAGGGGGTGTCGGGGAGTGTGTCAGTACTTACAGGGGGTCCCGGGGAGTGTGTCTGTATTTACAGGGGGTCCCGGGGAGTGTATCTATATTTACAGGGGGTCATGGGGAGTGTGTCAGTATTTACAGGGGGTGCCGGGGAGTGTGTCAGTATTTACAGGGGGTGTCGGGGAATGTGTCAGTATTTACAGGGGGTCCCGGGGAGTGTGTCAGTATTTACAGAGGGTCCCGGGGAGTGTATCAGTATTTACAGGGGGTCCCGGGGAGTGTGTCAGTATTTACAGGGGGTGTCGGGGAATGTGTCAGTATTTACAGGGGGTCCCGGGGAGTGTGTCAGTATTTACAGAGGGTCCCGGGGAGTGTGTCAGTATTTACAGGGGGTCCCGGGGAGTGTGTCAGTATTTACAGGGGGTCCCGGGGAGTGTGTCAGTATTTACAGGGGGTGCCGGGGAGTGTGTCTGTATTTACAGGGGGTCCCGGGGAGTGTGTCTGTATTTACAGGGAGTCCCGGGGAGTGTGTCAGTATTTACAGGGGGTCATGGGGAGTGTTTCTCTATTTACACGGGGTCCCGGGGAGTGTGTCAGTATTTACAGGGGGTGCCGGGGAGTGTGTCTGTATTTACAGGGGGTCCCGGGGAGTGTGTCTGTATTTACAGGGAGTCCCGGGGAGTGTGTCTGTATTTACAGGGGGTCCCGGGGAGTGTGTCTGTATTTTCAGGGGGTCCCGGGGAGTGTGTCAGTATTTACAGGGGGTCCCGGGGAGTGTGTCTGTATTTTCAGGGGGTCCCGGGGAGTGTGTCAGTATTTACAGGGGGTCCCGGGGAGTGTGTCTGTATTTACAGGGGGTCCCGGGGAGTGTGTCAGTATTTACAGGGGGTCTCGGGGAGTGTGTCTGTATTTACAGGGAGTCCCGGGGAGTGTGTCAGTATTTACAGGGAGTCCCGGGGATTGTGTCAGTATTTACAGGGGGTGTCGGGGAGTGTGTCAGTATTTACAGGGGTCCCGGGGAGTGTGTCAGTATTTACAGGGGGTGTCGGGGAGTGTGTCTGTATTTACAGGGAGTCCCGGGGAGTGTGTCAGTATTTACAGGGGGTGTCGGGGAGTGTGTCTGTATTTACAGGGAGTCCCGGGGAGTGTGTCAGTATTTACAGGGAGTCCCGGGGAGTGTGTCAGTACTTACAGGGGGTCCCGGGGAGTGTGTCAGTATTTACAGGGAGTCCCGGGGAGTGTGTCAGTATTTACAGGGGGTCCCGGGGAGTGTGTCAGTATTTACAGGGGGTGTCGGGGAGTGTGTCTGTATTTACAGGGGGTCCCGGGGAGTGTGTCAGTATTTACAGGGGGTCTCGGGGAGTGTGTCTGTATTTACAGGGGGTCCTGGGGAGTGTGTCAGTATTTACAGGGGGTCCCGGGGAGTGTGTCAGTATTTACAGGGGGTGTCGGGGAGTGTGTCTGTATTTACAGGGGGTCCCGGGGAGTGTGTCAGTATTTACAGGGGGTGTCGGGGAGTGTGTCAGTATTTACAGGGGGTCCCGGGGAGTGTGTCTGTATTTACAGGGAGTCCCGGGGAGTGTGTCTGTATTTACAGGGGGTCCCGGGGAGTGTGTCAGTATTTACAGGGGGTCCCGGGGAGTGTGTCTGTATTTACAGGGGATCCCGGGGAGTGTGTCAGTATTTACAGGGGGTCCCGGGGAGTGTGTCAGTATTTACAGGGGGTGTCGGGGAGTGTGTCTGTATTAACAGGGGGTCCTGGGGAGTGTGTCAGTATTTACAGGGGGTCCCGGGGAGTGTGTCTGTATTTACAGGGAGTCCCGGGGAGTGTGTCTGTATTTACAGGGAGTCCCGGGGAGTGAGTCAGTATTTACAGGGGGTCCCGGGGAGTGTGTCTGTATTTACAGGGGGTCCCGGGGAGTGTGTCTGTATTTACAGGGAGTCCCGGGGAGTGTGTCAGTATTTACAGGGGGTCCCGGGGAGTGTGTCAGTATTTACAGGGGTCCCGGGGAGTGTGTCTGTATTTACAGGGAGTCCCGGGGAGTGTGTCAGTATTTACAGGGGGTCCCGGGGAGTGTGTCAGTATTTACAGGGGGTGTCGGGGAGTGTGTCTGTATTTACAGGGGGTGTCGGGGAGTGTGTCTGTATTTACAGGGGTCCCGGGGAGTGTGTCAGTATTTACAGAGGGTCCCGGGGAGTGTGTCTGTATTTACAGGGAGTCCCGGGGAATGTGTCAGTATTTACAGGGGATCCCGGGGAGTGTGTCAGTATTTACAGGGGGTCCCGGGGAGTGTGTCAGTATTTACAGGGGGTGTCGGGGAGTGTGTCTGTATTTACAGGGGTCCCGGGGAGTGTGTCAGTATTTACAGGGGGTCCCGGGGAGTGTGTTTGTATTTACAAGGGTCCCGGGGAGTGTGTCTGTATATACAGGGGGTGCCGGGGAGTGTGTCTGTATTTACAGGGGGTCCCGGGAGTGTGTCAGTATTTACAGGGGGTGTCGGGGAGTGTGTCTGTATTTACAGGGGGTCCCGGGGAATGTGTCTGTATTTACAGGCGGTCCCGGGGAGTGTGTCTGTATTTACAGGGGTCCCGGGGAGTGTGTCTGTATTTACAGGGGGTCCCGGGGAGTGTGTCTGTATTTACAGGGGTCCCGGGGAGTGTGTCAGTATTTACAGGGAGTCCCGGGGAGTGTGTCTGTATTTACAGGGGTCCCGGGGAGTGTGTCTGTATTTACAGGGGGTGCCGGGGAGTGTGTCAGTATTTACAGGGGGTGTCGGGGAGTGTGTCTGTATTTACAGGGGGTCCCGGGGAGTGTGTTTGTATTTACAGGGGGTGTCGGGGAGTGTGTCAGTATTTACAGGGGCTCTCGGGGAATGTGTCAGTATTTACAGGGGGTCATGAGGAGTGTGTCAGTATTTACAGGGGGTCCCGGGGAGTGTGTCTGTATTTACAGGGGGTCTTGAGTGTGTCAGTATTTACAGGGGGTCCCGGGGAGTGTGTCTGTATTTACAGGGGGTCCCGGGGAGTGTGTCAGTATTTACAGGGGGTCCCGGGGAGTGTGTCTGTATTTACAGGGGGTCCCGGGGAGTGTGTCAGTATTTACAGGGGATCCCGGGGAGTGTGTCAGTATTTACAGGGGGTCCCGGGGAGTGTGTCAGTACTTACAGGGGGTGTCGGGGAGTGTGTCAGTTTTACAGGGGGTCCCGGGGAGTGTGTCAGTACTTACAGGGGGTCCCGGGGAATGTGTCAGTATTTACAGGGGTCCTGGGGACTGTCTCAGTATTTAGAGGGGGTCCTGGGGAGTGTGTCAGTATTTACAGGGGTCCCGGGGAATGTGTCGGTATTTACAGGGGATCCCGGGGAGTGTGTCTGTATTTACAGGGGATCCCGGGGAGTGTGTCAGTACTTACAGGGGGTCCCGGGGAGTGTGTCAGTACTTACAGGGGGTCTCGGGGAGTGTGTCTGTATTTACAGGGGGTCCCGGGGAATGTGTCAGTATTTACAGGGGTCCTGGGGACTGTCTCAGTATTTACAGGGGATCCCGGGGAGTGTGTCTGTATTTACAGGGGTCCCGGGGAGTGTGTCAGTATTTACAGGGGGTCCCGGGGAGTGTGTCTGTATTAACAGGGGGTCCCGGGGAGTGTGTCAGTATTTACAGGGGGTCCCGGGGAGTGTGTCTGTATTTACAGGGGGTCCCGGGAAGTGTGTCTGTATTTACAAGGGGTCATGGGGAGTGTGTCTGTATTTACAGGAAGTCCCAGGGAGTGTGTCAGTATTTACAGGGGGTCCCGGGGAGTGTGTCAGTATTTACAGGGGGTCCCGGGGAGTGTGTCAGTATTTACAGGGGGTCCCGGGGAGTGTGTCTGTATTTACAGGGGGTCCCGGGGAGTGTGTCAGTATTTACAGGGGGTCCCGGGGAGTGTGTCAGTATTTACAGGGGGTGTCGGGGAGTGTGTCAGTATTTACAGGGGGTCCCGGGGAGTGTGTCAGTATTTACAGGGGGTCCCGGGGAGTGTGTCTGTATTTACAGGGGGTCCCGGGGAGTGTGTCAGTATTTACAGTGGGTCCTGGGGAGTGTGTCAGTATTTACAGGGGGTGCCGGGGAGTGTGTCTGTATTTACAGGAGGTCATGGGGAGTGTGTCAGTATTTACAGGGGGTCCCGGGGAGTGTGTCTGTATTTACAGGGGTCCCGGGGAGTGTGTCAGTATTTACAGGGGGTGTCGGGGAGTGTGTCAGTATTTACAGGGGGTCCCGGGGAGTGTGTCTGTATTTACAGGGGGTCCCGGGGAGTGTGTCAGTATTTACAGGGGGTCCCGGGGAGTGTGTCAGTATTTACAGGGAGTCCCGGGGAGTGTGTCAGTATTTACAGGGGGTGTCGGGGAGTGTGTCTGTATTTACAGGGGGTCCCGGGGAGTGTGTCAGTATTTACAGGGGGTGTCGGGGAGTGTGTCAGTATTTACAGGGGGTCCCGGGGAGTGTGTCTGTATTTACAGGGGGTGCCGGGGAGTGTATCTATATTTACAGGGGGTCATGGGGAGTGTGTCAGTATTTACAGGGGGTGCCGGGGAGTGTGTCAGTATTTACAGGGGGTGTCGGGGAGTGTGTCAGTACTTACAGGGGGTCCCGGGGAGTGTGTCTGTATTTACAGGGGGTCCCGGGGAGTGTATCTATATTTACAGGGGGTCATGGGGAGTGTGTCAGTATTTACAGGGGGTGCCGGGGAGTGTGTCAGTATTTACAGGGGGTGTCGGGGAATGTGTCAGTATTTACAGGGGGTCCCGGGGACTGTGTCAGTATTTACAGAGGGTCCCGGGGAGTGTATCAGTATTTACAGGGGGTCCCGGGGAGTGTGTCAGTATTTACAGGGGGTGTCGGGGAATGTGTCAGTATTTACAGGGGGTCCCGGGGAGTGTGTCAGTATTTACAGAGGGTCCCGGGGAGTGTGTCAGTATTTACAGGGGGTCCCGGGGAGTGTGTCAGTATTTACAGGGGGTCCCGGGGAGTGTGTCAGTATTTACAGGGGGTGCCGGGGAGTGTGTCTGTATTTACAGGGGGTCCCGGGGAGTGTGTCTGTATTTACAGGGAGTCCCGGGGAGTGTGTCAGTATTTACAGGGGGTCATGGGGAGTGTTTCTCTATTTACACGGGGTCCCGGGGAGTGTGTCAGTATTTACAGGGGGTGCCGGGGAGTGTGTCTGTATTTACAGGGGGTCCCGGGGAGTGTGTCTGTATTTACAGGGAGTCCCGGGGAGTGTGTCTGTATTTACAGGGGGTCCCGGGGAGTGTGTCTGTATTTTCAGGGGGTCCCGGGGAGTGTGTCAGTATTTACAGGGGGTCCCGGGGAGTGTGTCTGTATTTACAGGGGGTCCCGGGGAGTGTGTCAGTATTTACAGGGGGTCTCGGGGAGTGTGTCTGTATTTACAGGGAGTCCCGGGGAGTGTGTCAGTATTTACAGGGAGTCCCGGGGATTGTGTCAGTATTTACAGGGGGTGTCGGGGAGTGTGTCAGTATTTACAGGGGTCCCGGGGAGTGTGTCAGTATTTACAGGGGGTGTCGGGGAGTGTGTCTGTATTTACAGGGAGTCCCGGGGAGTGTGTCAGTATTTACAGGGGGTGTCGGGGAGTGTGTCTGTATTTACAGGGAGTCCGGGGAGTGTGTCAGTATTTACAGGGAGTCCCGGGGAGTGTGTCAGTACTTACAGGGGGTCCCGGGGAGTGTGTCAGTATTTACAGGGAGTCCCGGGGAGTGTGTCAGTATTTACAGGGGGTCCCGGGGAGTGTGTCAGTATTTACAGGGGGTGTCGGGGAGTGTGTCTGTATTTACAGGGGGTCCCGGGGAGTGTGTCAGTATTTACAGGGGGTCTCGGGGAGTGTGTCTGTATTTACAGGGGGTCCCGGGGAGTGTGTCAGTATTTACAGGGGGTCCCGGGGAGTGTGTCAGTATTTACAGGGGGTGTCGGGGAGTGTGTCTGTATTTACAGGGGGTCCCGGGGAGTGTGTCAGTATTTACAGGGGGTGTCGGGGAGTGTGTCAGTATTTACAGGGGGTCCCGGGGAGTGTGTCTGTATTTACAGGGAGTCCCGGGGAGTGTGTCTGTATTTACAGGGGGTCCCGGGGAGTGTGTCAGTATTTACAGGGGGTCCCGGGGAGTGTGTCTGTATTTACAGGGGATCCCGGGGAGTGTGTCAGTATTTACAGGGGGTCCCGGGGAGTGTGTCAGTATTTACAGGGGGTGTCGGGGAGTGTGTCTGTATTAACAGGGGGTCCCGGGGAGTGTGTCAGTATTTACAGGGGGTCCCGGGGAGTGTGTCTGTATTTACAGGGAGTCCCGGGGAGTGTGTCTGTATTTACAGGGAGTCCCGGGGAGTGAGTCAGTATTTACAGGGGGTCCCGGGGAGTGTGTCTGTATTTACAGGGGGTCCCGGGGAGTGTGTCTGTATTTACAGGGAGTCCCGGGGAGTGTGTCAGTATTTACAGGGGGTCCCGGGGAGTGTGTCAGTATTTACAGGGGTCCCGGGGAGTGTGTCTGTATTTACAGGGAGTCCCGGGGAGTGTGTCAGTATTTACAGGGGGTCCCGGGGAGTGTGTCAGTATTTACAGGGGGTCCCGGGGAGTGTGTCTGTATTTACAGGGGGTGTCGGGGAGTGTGTCTGTATTTACAGGGGTCCCGGGGAGTGTGTCAGTATTTACAGAGGGTCCCGGGGAGTGTGTCTGTATTTACAGGGAGTCCCGGGGAATGTGTCAGTATTTACAGGGGATCCCGGGGAGTGTGTCAGTATTTACAGGGGGTCCCGGGGAGTGTGTCAGTATTTACAGGGGGTGTCGGGGAGTGTGTCTGTATTTACAGGGGTCCCGGGGAGTGTGTCAGTATTTACAGGGGGTCCCGGGGAGTGTGTTTGTATTTACAAGGGTCCCGGGGAGTGTGTCTGTATATACAGGGGGTGCCGGGGAGTGTGTCTGTATTTACAGGGGGTCCCGGGAGTGTGTCAGTATTTACAGGGGGTGTCGGGGAGTGTGTCTGTATTTACAGGGGGTCCCGGGGAGTGTGTCTGTATTTACAGGCGGTCCCGGGGAGTGTGTCTGTATTTACAGGGGGTGTCGGGGAGTGTGTCTGTATTTACAGGGTGTCGGGGAGTGTGTCTGTATTTACAGGGGATCCCGGGGAGTGTGTCTGTATTTACAGGGGGTGTCGGGGAGTGTGTCTGTATTTACAGGGGGTCCCGGGGAGTGTGTCAGTATTTACAGGGGGTCCCGGGGAGTGTGTCTGTATTTACAGGGGGTCCCGGGGAGTGTGTTTGTATTTACAGGGGTCCCGGGGAGTGTGTCAGTATTTACAGGGAGTCCCGGGGAGTGTGTCTGTATTTACAGGGGTCCCGGGGAGTGTGTCTGTATTTACAGGGGGTGCCGGGGAGTGTGTCAGTATTTACAGGGGGTGTCGGGGAGTGTGTCTGTATTTACAGGGGGTCCCGGGGAGTGTGTTTGTATTTACAGGGGGTGTCGGGGAGTGTGTCAGTATTTACAGGGGCTCTCGGGGAATGTGTCAGTATTTACAGGGGGTCATGAGGAGTGTGTCAGTATTTACAGGGGGTCCCGGGGAGTGTGTCTGTATTTACAGGGGGTCTTGAGTGTGTCAGTATTTACAGGGGGTCCCGGGGAGTGTGTCTGTATTTACAGGGGGTCCCGGGGAGTGTGTCAGTATTTACAGGGGGTCCCGGGGAGTGTGTCTGTATTTACAGGGGGTCCCGGGGAGTGTGTCTGTATTTACAGGGGGTGTCGGGGAGTGTGTCTGTATTTACAGGGGTCCCGGGGAGTGTGTCAGTATTTACAGAGGGTCCCGGGGAGTGTGTCTGTATTTACAGGGAGTCCCGGGGAATGTGTCAGTATTTACAGGGGATCCCGGGGAGTGTGTCAGTATTTACAGGGGGTCCCGGGGAGTGTGTCAGTATTTACAGGGGGTGTCGGGGAGTGTGTCTGTATTTACAGGGGTCCCGGGGAGTGTGTCAGTATTTACAGGGGGTCCCGGGGAGTGTGTTTGTATTTACAAGGGTCCCGGGGAGTGTGTCTGTATATACAGGGGGTGCCGGGGAGTGTGTCTGTATTTACAGGGGGTCCCGGGAGTGTGTCAGTATTTACAGGGGGTGTCGGGGAGTGTGTCTGTATTTACAGGGGGTCCCGGGGAGTGTGTCTGTATTTACAGGCGGTCCCGGGGAGTGTGTCTGTATTTACAGGGGTCCCGGGGAGTGTGTCTGTATTTACAGGGGGTCCCGGGGAGTGTGTTTGTATTTACAGGGGTCCCGGGGAGTGTGTCAGTATTTACAGGGAGTCCCGGGGAGTGTGTCTGTATTTACAGGGGTCCCGGGGAGTGTGTCTGTATTTACAGGGGGTGCCGGGGAGTGTGTCAGTATTTACAGGGGGTGTCGGGGAGTGTGTCTGTATTTACAGGGGGTCCCGGGGAGTGTGTTTGTATTTACAGGGGGTGTCGGGGAGTGTGTCAGTATTTACAGGGGCTCTCGGGGAATGTGTCAGTATTTACAGGGGGTCATGAGGAGTGTGTCAGTATTTACAGGGGGTCCCGGGGAGTGTGTCTGTATTTACAGGGGGTCTTGAGTGTGTCAGTATTTACAGGGGGTCCCGGGGAGTGTGTCTGTATTTACAGGGGGTCCCGGGGAGTGTGTCAGTATTTACAGGGGGTCCCGGGGAGTGTGTCTGTATTTACAGGGGGTCCCGGGGAGTGTGTCAGTATTTACAGGGGATCCCGGGGAGTGTGTCAGTATTTACAGGGGGTCCCGGGGAGTGTGTCAGTACTTACAGGGGGTCCCGGGGAATGTGTCAGTATTTACAGGGGTCCTGGGGACTGTCTCAGTATTTAGAGGGGGTCCTGGGGAGTGTGTCAGTATTTACAGGGGTCCCGGGGAGTGTGTCGGTATTTACAGGGGATCCCGGGGAGTGTGTCTGTATTTACAGGGGATCCCGGGGAGTGTGTCAGTACTTACAGGGGGTCCCGGGGAGTGTGTCAGTACTTACAGGGGGTCTCGGGGAGTGTGTCTGTATTTACAGGGGGTCCCGGGGAATGTGTCAGTATTTACAGGGGTCCTGGGGACTGTCTCAGTATTTACAGGGGATCCCGGGGAGTGTGTCTGTATTTACAGGGGTCCCGGGGAGTGTGTCAGTATTTACAGGGGGTCCCGGGGAGTGTGTCTGTATTAACAGGGGGTCCCGGGGAGTGTGTCAGTATTTACAGGGGGTCCCGGGGAGTGTGTCTGTATTTACAGGGGGTCCCGGGAAGTGTGTCTGTATTTACAAGGGGTCATGGGGAGTGTGTCTGTATTTACAGGAAGTCCCAGGGAGTGTGTCAGTATTTACAGGGGGTCCCGGGGAGTGTGTCAGTATTTACAGGGGGTCCCGGGGAGTGTGTCAGTATTTACAGGGGGTCCCGGGGAGTGTGTCTGTATTTACAGGGGGTCCCGGGGAGTGTGTCAGTATTTACAGGGGGTCCCGGGGAGTGTGTCAGTATTTACAGGGGGTGTCGGGGAGTGTGTCAGTATTTACAGGGGGTCCCGGGGAGTGTGTCAGTATTTACAGGGGGTCCCGGGGAGTGTGTCTGTATTTACAGGGGGTCCCGGGGAGTGTGTCAGTATTTACAGTGGGTCCTGGGGAGTGTGTCAGTATTTACAGGGGGTGCCGGGGAGTGTGTCTGTATTTACAGGAGGTCATGGGGAGTGTGTCAGTATTTACAGGGGGTCCCGGGGAGTGTGTCAGTATTTACAGGGAGTCCCGGGGAGTGTGTCTGTGTTTACAGGGGGTCCCGGGGAGTGTGTCTGTATTTACAGGGGGTCCCGGGGAGTGTGTCTGTATTTAAAGGGAGTCCCGGGGAGTGTGTCAGTATTAACAGGGGGTCCCGGGGAGTGTGTCAGTATTTACAGGGAGTCCCGGGGAGTGTGTCAGTATTTACAGGGGGTCCCGGGGAGTGTGTCTGTATTTACAGGGGGTGTCGGGGAGTGTGTCAGTATTTACAGGGGGTCCCGGGGAGTGTGTCAGTATTTACAGGGGGTCCCGGTGAGTGTGTCTGTATTTACAGGGAGTCCCAGGGAGTGTGTCTGTATTTACAGGGGGTCCCAGGGAGTATGTCAGTGTTTACAGGGGGTCCGGGGAGTGTGTCAGTATTTACAGGGGGTGTCGGGGAGTGTGTCAGTATTTACAGGGGATCCCGGGGAGTGTGTCAGTGTTTACAGGGGGTCCGGGGAGTGTGTCAGTATTTACAGGGGGTGTCGGGGAGTGTGTCAGTATTTACAGGGGTCTCGGGGAGTGTGTCAGTATTTACAGTGGGTCATGGGGAGTGTGTCAGTATTTACAGGAGGTCCCGGGGAGTGTGTCTGTATTTACAGGGGGTCCCGGGGAGTGTGTCTGTATTTACAGGGGGTCCCGGGGAGTGTGTCTGTATTTACAGGGGTCCCGGGGAGTGTATCAGTACTTACAGGGGGTCCCGGGGAGTGTGTCTGTATTTACAGGGGTCCCGGGGAGTGTATCAGTACTTACAGGGGGTCCCGGGGAGTGTGTCTGTATTTACAGGAGGTCATGGGGAATGTGTCAGTATTTACAGGGGGTCCCGGGGAGTGTGTCAGTATTTACAGGAGCTCTCGGGGAGTGTGTCAGTATTTACAGGGGGTCCCGGGGAGTGTGTCTGTATTTACAGGGGGTCCCGAGGAGTGAGTCAGTATTTACCGGGGGTCCCGGGGAGTGTGTCAGTATTTACAGGGGGTCCCGGGGAGTGTGTTTGTATTTACAAGGGTCCCGGGGAGTGTGTCTGTATATACAGGGGGTGCCGGGGAGTGTGTCTGTATTTACAGGGGGTCCCGGGAGTGTGTCAGTATTTACAGGGGGTGTCGGGGAGTGTGTCTGTATTTACAGGGGGTCCCGGGGAGTGTGTCTGTATTTACAGGCGGTCCCGGGGAGTGTGTCTGTATTTACAGGGGTCCCGGGGAGTGTGTCTGTATTTACAGGGGGTCCCGGGGAGTGTGTTTGTATTTACAGGGGTCCCGGGGAGTGTGTCAGTATTTACAGGGAGTCCCGGGGAGTGTGTCTGTATTTACAGGGGTCCCGGGGAGTGTGTCTGTATTTACAGGGGGTGCCGGGGAGTGTGTCAGTATTTACAGGGGGTGTCGGGGAGTGTGTCTGTATTTACAGGGGGTCCCGGGGAGTGTGTTTGTATTTACAGGGGGTGTCGGGGAGTGTGTCAGTATTTACAGGGGCTCTCGGGGAATGTGTCAGTATTTACAGGGGGTCATGAGGAGTGTGTCAGTATTTACAGGGGGTCCCGGGGAGTGTGTCTGTATTTACAGGGGGTCTTGAGTGTGTCAGTATTTACAGGGGGTCCCGGGGAGTGTGTCTGTATTTACAGGGGGTCCCGGGGAGTGTGTCAGTATTTACAGGGGGTCCCGGGGAGTGTGTCTGTATTTACAGGGGGTCCCGGGGAGTGTGTCAGTATTTACAGGGGATCCCGGGGAGTGTGTCAGTATTTACAGGGGGTCCCGGGGAGTGTGTCAGTACTTACAGGGGGTCCCGGGGAATGTGTCAGTATTTACAGGGGTCCTGGGGACTGTCTCAGTATTTAGAGGGGGTCCTGGGGAGTGTGTCAGTATTTACAGGGGTCCCGGGGAGTGTGTCGGTATTTACAGGGGATCCCGGGGAGTGTGTCTGTATTTACAGGGGATCCCGGGGAGTGTGTCAGTACTTACAGGGGGTCCCGGGGAGTGTGTCAGTACTTACAGGGGGTCTCGGGGAGTGTGTCTGTATTTACAGGGGGTCCCGGGGAATGTGTCAGTATTTACAGGGGTCCTGGGGACTGTCTCAGTATTTACAGGGGATCCCGGGGAGTGTGTCTGTATTTACAGGGGTCCCGGGGAGTGTGTCAGTATTTACAGGGGGTCCCGGGGAGTGTGTCTGTATTAACAGGGGGTCCCGGGGAGTGTGTCAGTATTTACAGGGGGTCCCGGGGAGTGTGTCTGTATTTACAGGGGGTCCCGGGAAGTGTGTCTGTATTTACAAGGGGTCATGGGGAGTGTGTCTGTATTTACAGGAAGTCCCAGGGAGTGTGTCAGTATTTACAGGGGGTCCCGGGGAGTGTGTCAGTATTTACAGGGGGTCCCGGGGAGTGTGTCAGTATTTACAGGGGGTCCCGGGGAGTGTGTCTGTATTTACAGGGGGTCCCGGGGAGTGTGTCAGTATTTACAGGGGGTCCCGGGGAGTGTGTCAGTATTTACAGGGGGTGTCGGGGAGTGTGTCAGTATTTACAGGGGGTCCCGGGGAGTGTGTCAGTATTTACAGGGGGTCCCGGGGAGTGTGTCTGTATTTACAGGGGGTCCCGGGGAGTGTGTCAGTATTTACAGTGGGTCCTGGGGAGTGTGTCAGTATTTACAGGGGGTGCCGGGGAGTGTGTCTGTATTTACAGGAGGTCATGGGGAGTGTGTCAGTATTTACAGGGGGTCCCGGGGAGTGTGTCAGTATTTACAGGGAGTCCCGGGGAGTGTGTCTGTGTTTACAGGGGGTCCCGGGGAGTGTGTCTGTATTTACAGGGGGTCCCGGGGAGTGTGTCTGTATTTAAAGGGAGTCCCGGGGAGTGTGTCAGTATTAACAGGGGGTCCCGGGGAGTGTGTCAGTATTTACAGGGAGTCCCGGGGAGTGTGTCAGTATTTACAGGGGGTCCCGGGGAGTGTGTCTGTATTTACAGGGGGTGTCGGGGAGTGTGTCAGTATTTACAGGGGGTCCCGGGGAGTGTGTCAGTATTTACAGGGGGTCCCGGTGAGTGTGTCTGTATTTACAGGGAGTCCCAGGGAGTGTGTCTGTATTTACAGGGGGTCCCAGGGAGTATGTCAGTGTTTACAGGGGGTCCGGGGAGTGTGTCAGTATTTACAGGGGGTGTCGGGGAGTGTGTCAGTATTTACAGGGGATCCCGGGGAGTGTGTCAGTGTTTACAGGGGGTCCGGGGAGTGTGTCAGTATTTACAGGGGGTGTCGGGGAGTGTGTCAGTATTTACAGGGGTCTCGGGGAGTGTGTCAGTATTTACAGTGGGTCATGGGGAGTGTGTCAGTATTTACAGGAGGTCCCGGGGAGTGTGTCTGTATTTACAGGGGGTCCCGGGGAGTGTGTCTGTATTTACAGGGGTCCCGGGGAGTGTATCAGTACTTACAGGGGGTCCCGGGGAGTGTGTCTGTATTTACAGGAGGTCATGGGGAATGTGTCAGTATTTACAGGGGGTCCCGGGGAGTGTGTCAGTATTTACAGGAGCTCTCGGGGAGTGTGTCAGTATTTACAGGGGGTCCCGGGGAGTGTGTCTGTATTTACAGGGGGTCCCGAGGAGTGAGTCAGTATTTACCGGGGGTCCCGGGGAGTGTGTCAGTATTTACAGGGGGTCCCGGGGAGTGTGTTTGTATTTACAAGGGTCCCGGGGAGTGTGTCTGTATATACAGGGGGTGCCGGGGAGTGTGTCTGTATTTACAGGGGGTCCCGGGAGTGTGTCAGTATTTACAGGGGGTGTCGGGGAGTGTGTCTGTATTTACAGGGGGTCCCGGGGAGTGTGTCTGTATTTACAGGCGGTCCCGGGGAGTGTGTCTGTATTTACAGGGGTCCCGGGGAGTGTGTCTGTATTTACAGGGGGTCCCGGGGAGTGTGTTTGTATTTACAGGGGTCCCGGGGAGTGTGTCAGTATTTACAGGGAGTCCCGGGGAGTGTGTCTGTATTTACAGGGGTCCCGGGGAGTGTGTCTGTATTTACAGGGGGTGCCGGGGAGTGTGTCAGTATTTACAGGGGGTGTCGGGGAGTGTGTCTGTATTTACAGGGGGTCCCGGGGAGTGTGTTTGTATTTACAGGGGGTGTCGGGGAGTGTGTCAGTATTTACAGGGGCTCTCGGGGAATGTGTCAGTATTTACAGGGGGTCATGAGGAGTGTGTCAGTATTTACAGGGGGTCCCGGGGAGTGTGTCTGTATTTACAGGGGGTCTTGAGTGTGTCAGTATTTACAGGGGGTCCCGGGGAGTGTGTCTGTATTTACAGGGGGTCCCGGGGAGTGTGTCAGTATTTACAGGGGGTCCCGGGGAGTGTGTCTGTATTTACAGGGGGTCCCGGGGAGTGTGTCAGTATTTACAGGGGATCCCGGGGAGTGTGTCAGTATTTACAGGGGGTCCCGGGGAGTGTGTCAGTACTTACAGGGGGTCCCGGGGAATGTGTCAGTATTTACAGGGGTCCTGGGGACTGTCTCAGTATTTAGAGGGGGTCCTGGGGAGTGTGTCAGTATTTACAGGGATCCCGGGGAGTGTGTCGGTATTTACAGGGGATCCCGGGGAGTGTGTCTGTATTTACAGGGGATCCCGGGGAGTGTGTCAGTACTTACAGGGGGTCCCGGGGAGTGTGTCAGTACTTACAGGGGGTCTCGGGGAGTGTGTCTGTATTTACAGGGGGTCCCGGGGAATGTGTCAGTATTTACAGGGGTCCTGGGGACTGTCTCAGTATTTACAGGGGATCCCGGGGAGTGTGTCTGTATTTACAGGGGTCCCGGGGAGTGTGTCAGTATTTACAGGGGGTCCCGGGGAGTGTGTCTGTATTAACAGGGGGTCCCGGGGAGTGTGTCAGTATTTACAGGGGGTCCCGGGGAGTGTGTCTGTATTTACAGGGGGTCCCGGGAAGTGTGTCTGTATTTACAAGGGGTCATGGGGAGTGTGTCTGTATTTACAGGAAGTCCCAGGGAGTGTGTCAGTATTTACAGGGGGTCCCGGGGAGTGTGTCAGTATTTACAGGGGGTCCCGGGGAGTGTGTCAGTATTTACAGGGGGTCCCGGGGAGTGTGTCTGTATTTACAGGGGGTGTCGGGGAGTGTGTCAGTATTTACAGGGGGTCCCGGGGAGTGTGTCAGTATTTACAGGGGGTCCCGGTGAGTGTGTCTGTATTTACAGGGAGTCCCAGGGAGTGTGTCTGTATTTACAGGGGGTCCCAGGGAGTATGTCAGTGTTTACAGGGGGTCCGGGGAGTGTGTCAGTATTTACAGGGGGTGTCGGGGAGTGTGTCAGTATTTACAGGGGATCCCGGGGAGTGTGTCAGTGTTTACAGGGGGTCCGGGGAGTGTGTCAGTATTTACAGGGGGTGTCGGGGAGTGTGTCAGTATTTACAGGGGTCTCGGGGAGTGTGTCAGTATTTACAGTGGGTCATGGGGAGTGTGTCAGTATTTACAGGAGGTCCCGGGGAGTGTGTCTGTATTTACAGGGGGTCCCGGGGAGTGTGTCTGTATTTACAGGGGTCCCGGGGAGTGTATCAGTACTGACAGGGGGTCCCGGGGAGTGTGTCTGTATTTACAGGAGGTCATGGGGAATGTGTCAGTATTTACAGGGGGTCCCGGGGAGTGTGTCAGTATTTACAGGAGCTCTCGGGGAGTGTGTCAGTATTTACAGGGGGTCCCGGGGAGTGTGTCTGTATTTACAGGGGGTCCCGAGGAGTGAGTCAGTATTTACCGGGGGTCCCGGGGAGTGTGTCAGTATTTGCAGGGGGGTCCCGGAGAGTGTGTCAGTATTTACAGGAGGTCCCAGGAGTGTGTCAGTATTTACAGGGGGTCCCGCGGAGTGAGTCAGTATTTACCGGGGGTCCCAGGGAGTGTGTCAGTATTTGCAGGGGGGTCCCGGAGAGTGTGTCAGTATTTACAGGAGGTCCCAGGAGTGTGTCAGTATTTACAGGGGGTCTCGAGGAGTGTGTCTGTATTTACAGGGGGTCCCGGGAGTGTGTCTGTATTAACAGGGGGTCCCGGGGAGTGTGTCAGTACTTACAGGGGGTCCCGGGGAGTGTGTCTGTATTTACAGGGGGTCCCGGGGAGTGTGTCAGTATTTACAGGGGATTCCGGGGAGTGTGTCTGTATTTACAGGGGGTCCCGGGGAGTGTGTCAGTATTTCCAGGGGATCCCGGGGAGTGTGTCTGTATTTACAGGGGGTCCCGGGGAGTGTGCCAGTATTTACAGGGGGTCCCGGGGAGTATGTCAGTACTTACAGGGGGTCCCGGGGAATGTGTCAGTATTTACAGGGGTCCTGGGGACTGTCTCAGTATTTAGAGGGGGTCCTGGGGAGTGTGTCAGTATTTACAGGGGTCCCGGGGAGTGTGTCTGTATTTACAGGGGGTGCCGGGGAGTGTGTCAGTATTTACAGGGGGTGTCGGGGAGTGTGTCTGTATTTACAGGGGGTCCCGGGGAGTGTGTTTGTATTTACAGGGGGTGTCGGGGAGTGTGTCAGTATTTACAGGGGCTCTCGGGGAATGTGTCAGTATTTACAGGGGGTCATGAGGAGTGTGTCAGTATTTACAGGGGGTCCCGGGGAGTGTGTCTGTATTTACAGGGGGTCTTGAGTGTGTCAGTATTTACAGGGGGTCCCGGGGAGTGTGTCTGTATTTACAGGGGGTCCCGGGGAGTGTGTCAGTATTTACAGGGGGTCCCGGGGAGTGTGTCTGTATTTACAGGGGGTCCCGGGGAGTGTGTCTGTATTTACAGGGGGTGTCGGGGAGTGTGTCTGTATTTACAGGGGTCCCGGGGAGTGTGTCAGTATTTACAGAGGGTCCCGGGGAGTGTGTCTGTATTTACAGGGAGTCCCGGGGAATGTGTCAGTATTTACAGGGGATCCCGGGGAGTGTGTCAGTATTTACAGGGGGTCCCGGGGAGTGTGTCAGTATTTACAGGGGGTGTCGGGGAGTGTGTCTGTATTTACAGGGGTCCCGGGGAGTGTGTCAGTATTTACAGGGGGTCCCGGGGAGTGTGTTTGTATTTACAAGGGTCCCGGGGAGTGTGTCTGTATATACAGGGGGTGCCGGGGAGTGTGTCTGTATTTACAGGGGGTCCCGGGAGTGTGTCAGTATTTACAGGGGGTGTCGGGGAGTGTGTCTGTATTTACAGGGGGTCCCGGGGAGTGTGTCTGTATTTACAGGCGGTCCCGGGGAGTGTGTCTGTATTTACAGGGGTCCCGGGGAGTGTGTCTGTATTTACAGGGGGTCCCGGGGAGTGTGTTTGTATTTACAGGGGTCCCGGGGAGTGTGTCAGTATTTACAGGGAGTCCCGGGGAGTGTGTCTGTATTTACAGGGGTCCCGGGGAGTGTGTCTGTATTTACAGGGGGTGCCGGGGAGTGTGTCAGTATTTACAGGGGGTGTCGGGGAGTGTGTCTGTATTTACAGGGGGTCCCGGGGAGTGTGTTTGTATTTACAGGGGGTGTCGGGGAGTGTGTCAGTATTTACAGGGGCTCTCGGGGAATGTGTCAGTATTTACAGGGGGTCATGAGGAGTGTGTCAGTATTTACAGGGGGTCCCGGGGAGTGTGTCTGTATTTACAGGGGGTCTTGAGTGTGTCAGTATTTACAGGGGGTCCCGGGGAGTGTGTCTGTATTTACAGGGGGTCCCGGGGAGTGTGTCAGTATTTACAGGGGGTCCCGGGGAGTGTGTCTGTATTTACAGGGGGTCCCGGGGAGTGTGTCAGTATTTACAGGGGATCCCGGGGAGTGTGTCAGTATTTACAGGGGGTCCCGGGGAGTGTGTCAGTACTTACAGGGGGTCCCGGGGAATGTGTCAGTATTTACAGGGGTCCTGGGGACTGTCTCAGTATTTAGAGGGGGTCCTGGGGAGTGTGTCAGTATTTACAGGGGTCCCGGGGAGTGTGTCGGTATTTACAGGGGATCCCGGGGAGTGTGTCTGTATTTACAGGGGATCCCGGGGAGTGTGTCAGTACTTACAGGGGGTCCCGGGGAGTGTGTCAGTACTTACAGGGGGTCTCGGGGAGTGTGTCTGTATTTACAGGGGGTCCCGGGGAATGTGTCAGTATTTACAGGGGTCCTGGGGACTGTCTCAGTATTTACAGGGGATCCCGGGGAGTGTGTCTGTATTTACAGGGGTCCCGGGGAGTGTGTCAGTATTTACAGGGGGTCCCGGGGAGTGTGTCTGTATTAACAGGGGGTCCCGGGGAGTGTGTCAGTATTTACAGGGGGTCCCGGGGAGTGTGTCTGTATTTACAGGGGGTCCCGGGAAGTGTGTCTGTATTTACAAGGGGTCATGGGGAGTGTGTCTGTATTTACAGGAAGTCCCAGGGAGTGTGTCAGTATTTACAGGGGGTCCCGGGGAGTGTGTCAGTATTTACAGGGGGTCCCGGGGAGTGTGTCAGTATTTACAGGGGGTCCCGGGGAGTGTGTCTGTATTTACAGGGGGTCCCGGGGAGTGTGTCAGTATTTACAGGGGGTCCCGGGGAGTGTGTCAGTATTTACAGGGGGTGTCGGGGAGTGTGTCAGTATTTACAGGGGGTCCCGGGGAGTGTGTCAGTATTTACAGGGGGTCCCGGGGAGTGTGTCTGTATTTACAGGGGGTCCCGGGGAGTGTGTCAGTATTTACAGTGGGTCCTGGGGAGTGTGTCAGTATTTACAGGGGGTGCCGGGGAGTGTGTCTGTATTTACAGGAGGTCATGGGGAGTGTGTCAGTATTTACAGGGGGTCCCGGGGAGTGTGTCAGTATTTACAGGGAGTCCCGGGGAGTGTGTCTGTGTTTACAGGGGGTCCCGGGGAGTGTGTCTGTATTTACAGGGGGTCCCGGGGAGTGTGTCTGTATTTAAAGGGAGTCCCGGGGAGTGTGTCAGTATTAACAGGGGGTCCCGGGGAGTGTGTCAGTATTTACAGGGAGTCCCGGGGAGTGTGTCAGTATTTACAGGGGGTCCCGGGGAGTGTGTCTGTACTTACAGGGGGTGTCGGGGAGTGTGTCAGTATTTACAGGGGGTCCCGGGGAGTGTGTCAGTATTTACAGGGGGTCCCGGTGAGTGTGTCTGTATTTACAGGGAGTCCCAGGGAGTGTGTCTGTATTTACAGGGGGTCCCAGGGAGTATGTCAGTGTTTACAGGGGGTCCGGGGAGTGTGTCAGTATTTACAGGGGGTGTCGGGGAGTGTGTCAGTATTTACAGGGGATCCCGGGGAGTGTGTCAGTGTTTACAGGGGGTCCGGGGAGTGTGTCAGTATTTACAGGGGGTGTCGGGGAGTGTGTCAGTATTTACAGGGGTCTCGGGGAGTGTGTCAGTATTTACAGTGGGTCATGGGGAGTGTGTCAGTATTTACAGGAGGTCCCGGGGAGTGTGTCTGTATTTACAGGGGGTCCCGGGGAGTGTGTCTGTATTTACAGGGGGTCCCGGGGAGTGTGTCTGTATTTACAGGGGTCCCGGGGAGTGTATCAGTACTTACAGGGGGTCCCGGGGAGTGTGTCTGTATTTACAGGGGTCCCGGGGAGTGTATCAGTACTTACAGGGGGTCCCGGGGAGTGTGTCTGTATTTACAGGAGGTCATGGGGAATGTGTCAGTATTTACAGGGGGTCCCGGGGAGTGTGTCAGTATTTACAGGAGCTCTCGGGGAGTGTGTCAGTATTTACAGGGGGTCCCGGGGAGTGTGTCTGTATTTACAGGGGGTCCCGAGGAGTGAGTCAGTATTTACCGGGGGTCCCGGGGAGTGTGTCAGTATTTACAGGGGGTCCCGGGGAGTGTGTTTGTATTTACAAGGGTCCCGGGGAGTGTGTCTGTATATACAGGGGGTGCCGGGGAGTGTGTCTGTATTTACAGGGGGTCCCGGGAGTGTGTCAGTATTTACAGGGGGTGTCGGGGAGTGTGTCTGTATTTACAGGGGGTCCCGGGGAGTGTGTCTGTATTTACAGGCGGTCCCGGGGAGTGTGTCTGTATTTACAGGGGTCCCGGGGAGTGTGTCTGTATTTACAGGGGGTCCCGGGGAGTGTGTTTGTATTTACAGGGGTCCCGGGGAGTGTGTCAGTATTTACAGGGAGTCCCGGGGAGTGTGTCTGTATTTACAGGGGTCCCGGGGAGTGTGTCTGTATTTACAGGGGGTGCCGGGGAGTGTGTCAGTATTTACAGGGGGTGTCGGGGAGTGTGTCTGTATTTACAGGGGGTCCCGGGGAGTGTGTTTGTATTTACAGGGGGTGTCGGGGAGTGTGTCAGTATTTACAGGGGCTCTCGGGGAATGTGTCAGTATTTACAGGGGGTCATGAGGAGTGTGTCAGTATTTACAGGGGGTCCCGGGGAGTGTGTCTGTATTTACAGGGGGTCTTGAGTGTGTCAGTATTTACAGGGGGTCCCGGGGAGTGTGTCTGTATTTACAGGGGGTCCCGGGGAGTGTGTCAGTATTTACAGGGGGTCCCGGGGAGTGTGTCTGTATTTACAGGGGGTCCCGGGGAGTGTGTCAGTATTTACAGGGGATCCCGGGGAGTGTGTCAGTATTTACAGGGGGTCCCGGGGAGTGTGTCAGTACTTACAGGGGGTCCCGGGGAATGTGTCAGTATTTACAGGGGTCCTGGGGACTGTCTCAGTATTTAGAGGGGGTCCTGGGGAGTGTGTCAGTATTTACAGGGGTCCCGGGGAGTGTGTCGGTATTTACAGGGGATCCCGGGGAGTGTGTCTGTATTTACAGGGGATCCCGGGGAGTGTGTCAGTACTTACAGGGGGTCCCGGGGAGTGTGTCAGTACTTACAGGGGGTCTCGGGGAGTGTGTCTGTATTTACAGGGGGTCCCGGGGAATGTGTCAGTATTTACAGGGGTCCTGGGGACTGTCTCAGTATTTACAGGGGATCCCGGGGAGTGTGTCTGTATTTACAGGGGTCCCGGGGAGTGTGTCAGTATTTACAGGGGGTCCCGGGGAGTGTGTCTGTATTAACAGGGGGTCCCGGGGAGTGTGTCAGTATTTACAGGGGGTCCCGGGGAGTGTGTCTGTATTTACAGGGGGTCCCGGGAAGTGTGTCTGTATTTACAAGGGGTCATGGGGAGTGTGTCTGTATTTACAGGAAGTCCCAGGGAGTGTGTCAGTATTTACAGGGGGTCCCGGGGAGTGTGTCAGTATTTACAGGGGGTCCCGGGGAGTGTGTCAGTATTTACAGGGGGTCCCGGGGAGTGTGTCTGTATTTACAGGGGGTCCCGGGGAGTGTGTCAGTATTTACAGGGGGTCCCGGGGAGTGTGTCAGTATTTACAGGGGGTGTCGGGGAGTGTGTCAGTATTTACAGGGGGTCCCGGGGAGTGTGTCAGTATTTACAGGGGGTCCCGGGGAGTGTGTCTGTATTTACAGGGGGTCCCGGGGAGTGTGTCAGTATTTACAGTGGGTCCTGGGGAGTGTGTCAGTATTTACAGGGGGTGCCGGGGAGTGTGTCTGTATTTACAGGAGGTCATGGGGAGTGTGTCAGTATTTACAGGGGGTCCCGGGGAGTGTGTCAGTATTTACAGGGAGTCCCGGGGAGTGTGTCTGTGTTTACAGGGGGTCCCGGGGAGTGTGTCTGTATTTACAGGGGGTCCCGGGGAGTGTGTCTGTATTTAAAGGGAGTCCCGGGGAGTGTGTCAGTATTAACAGGGGGTCCCGGGGAGTGTGTCAGTATTTACAGGGAGTCCCGGGGAGTGTGTCAGTATTTACAGGGGGTCCCGGGGAGTGTGTCTGTATTTACAGGGGGTGTCGGGGAGTGTGTCAGTATTTACAGGGGGTCCCGGGGAGTGTGTCAGTATTTACAGGGGGTCCCGGTGAGTGTGTCTGTATTTACAGGGAGTCCCAGGGAGTGTGTCTGTATTTACAGGGGGTCCCAGGGAGTATGTCAGTGTTTACAGGGGGTCCGGGGAGTGTGTCAGTATTTACAGGGGGTGTCGGGGAGTGTGTCAGTATTTACAGGGGATCCCGGGGAGTGTGTCAGTGTTTACAGGGGGTCCGGGGAGTGTGTCAGTATTTACAGGGGGTGTCGGGGAGTGTGTCAGTATTTACAGGGGTCTCGGGGAGTGTGTCAGTATTTACAGTGGGTCATGGGGAGTGTGTCAGTATTTACAGGAGGTCCCGGGGAGTGTGTCTGTATTTACAGGGGGTCCCGGGGAGTGTGTCTGTATTTACAGGGGTCCCGGGGAGTGTATCAGTACTTACAGGGGGTCCCGGGGAGTGTGTCTGTATTTACAGGAGGTCATGGGGAATGTGTCAGTATTTACAGGGGGTCCCGGGGAGTGTGTCAGTATTTACAGGAGCTCTCGGGGAGTGTGTCAGTATTTACAGGGGGTCCCGGGGAGTGTGTCTGTATTTACAGGGGGTCCCGAGGAGTGAGTCAGTATTTACCGGGGGTCCCGGGGAGTGTGTCAGTATTTACAGGGGGTCCCGGGGAGTGTGTTTGTATTTACAAGGGTCCCGGGGAGTGTGTCTGTATATACAGGGGGTGCCGGGGAGTGTGTCTGTATTTACAGGGGGTCCCGGGAGTGTGTCAGTATTTACAGGGGGTGTCGGGGAGTGTGTCTGTATTTACAGGGGGTCCCGGGGAGTGTGTCTGTATTTACAGGCGGTCCCGGGGAGTGTGTCTGTATTTACAGGGGTCCCGGGGAGTGTGTCTGTATTTACAGGGGGTCCCGGGGAGTGTGTTTGTATTTACAGGGGTCCCGGGGAGTGTGTCAGTATTTACAGGGAGTCCCGGGGAGTGTGTCTGTATTTACAGGGGTCCCGGGGAGTGTGTCTGTATTTACAGGGGGTGCCGGGGAGTGTGTCAGTATTTACAGGGGGTGTCGGGGAGTGTGTCTGTATTTACAGGGGGTCCCGGGGAGTGTGTTTGTATTTACAGGGGGTGTCGGGGAGTGTGTCAGTATTTACAGGGGCTCTCGGGGAATGTGTCAGTATTTACAGGGGGTCATGAGGAGTGTGTCAGTATTTACAGGGGGTCCCGGGGAGTGTGTCTGTATTTACAGGGGGTCTTGAGTGTGTCAGTATTTACAGGGGGTCCCGGGGAGTGTGTCTGTATTTACAGGGGGTCCCGGGGAGTGTGTCAGTATTTACAGGGGGTCCCGGGGAGTGTGTCTGTATTTACAGGGGGTCCCGGGGAGTGTGTCAGTATTTACAGGGGATCCCGGGGAGTGTGTCAGTATTTACAGGGGGTCCCGGGGAGTGTGTCAGTACTTACAGGGGGTCCCGGGGAATGTGTCAGTATTTACAGGGGTCCTGGGGACTGTCTCAGTATTTAGAGGGGGTCCTGGGGAGTGTGTCAGTATTTACAGGGATCCCGGGGAGTGTGTCGGTATTTACAGGGGATCCCGGGGAGTGTGTCTGTATTTACAGGGGATCCCGGGGAGTGTGTCAGTACTTACAGGGGGTCCCGGGGAGTGTGTCAGTACTTACAGGGGGTCTCGGGGAGTGTGTCTGTATTTACAGGGGGTCCCGGGGAATGTGTCAGTATTTACAGGGGTCCTGGGGACTGTCTCAGTATTTACAGGGGATCCCGGGGAGTGTGTCTGTATTTACAGGGGTCCCGGGGAGTGTGTCAGTATTTACAGGGGGTCCCGGGGAGTGTGTCTGTATTAACAGGGGGTCCCGGGGAGTGTGTCAGTATTTACAGGGGGTCCCGGGGAGTGTGTCTGTATTTACAGGGGGTCCCGGGAAGTGTGTCTGTATTTACAAGGGGTCATGGGGAGTGTGTCTGTATTTACAGGAAGTCCCAGGGAGTGTGTCAGTATTTACAGGGGGTCCCGGGGAGTGTGTCAGTATTTACAGGGGGTCCCGGGGAGTGTGTCAGTATTTACAGGGGGTCCCGGGGAGTGTGTCTGTATTTACAGGGGGTGTCGGGGAGTGTGTCAGTATTTACAGGGGGTCCCGGGGAGTGTGTCAGTATTTACAGGGGGTCCCGGTGAGTGTGTCTGTATTTACAGGGAGTCCCAGGGAGTGTGTCTGTATTTACAGGGGGTCCCAGGGAGTATGTCAGTGTTTACAGGGGGTCCGGGGAGTGTGTCAGTATTTACAGGGGGTGTCGGGGAGTGTGTCAGTATTTACAGGGGATCCCGGGGAGTGTGTCAGTGTTTACAGGGGGTCCGGGGAGTGTGTCAGTATTTACAGGGGGTGTCGGGGAGTGTGTCAGTATTTACAGGGGTCTCGGGGAGTGTGTCAGTATTTACAGTGGGTCATGGGGAGTGTGTCAGTATTTACAGGAGGTCCCGGGGAGTGTGTCTGTATTTACAGGGGGTCCCGGGGAGTGTGTCTGTATTTACAGGGGTCCCGGGGAGTGTATCAGTACTGACAGGGGGTCCCGGGGAGTGTGTCTGTATTTACAGGAGGTCATGGGGAATGTGTCAGTATTTACAGGGGGTCCCGGGGAGTGTGTCAGTATTTACAGGAGCTCTCGGGGAGTGTGTCAGTATTTACAGGGGGTCCCGGGGAGTGTGTCTGTATTTACAGGGGGTCCCGAGGAGTGAGTCAGTATTTACCGGGGGTCCCGGGGAGTGTGTCAGTATTTGCAGGGGGGTCCCGGAGAGTGTGTCAGTATTTACAGGAGGTCCCAGGAGTGTGTCAGTATTTACAGGGGGTCCCGCGGAGTGAGTCAGTATTTATCGGGGGTCCCAGGGAGTGTGTCAGTATTTGCAGGGGGGTCCCGGAGAGTGTGTCAGTATTTACAGGAGGTCCCAGGAGTGTGTCAGTATTTACAGGGGGTCTCGAGGAGTGTGTCTGTATTTACAGGGGGTCCCGGGAGTGTGTCTGTATTAACAGGGGGTCCCGGGGAGTGTGTCAGTACTTACAGGGGGTCCCGGGGAGTGTGTCTGTATTTACAGGGGGTCCCGGGGAGTGTGTCAGTATTTACAGGGGATTCCGGGGAGTGTGTCTGTATTTACAGGGGGTCCCGGGGAGTGTGTCAGTATTTCCAGGGGATCCCGGGGAGTGTGTCTGTATTTACAGGGGGTCCCGGGGAGTGTGCCAGTATTTACAGGGGGTCCCGGGGAGTATGTCAGTACTTACAGGGGGTCCCGGGGAATGTGTCAGTATTTACAGGGGTCCTGGGGACTGTCTCAGTATTTAGAGGGGGTCCTGGGGAGTGTGTCAGTATTTACAGGGGTCCCGGGGAGTGTGTCTGTATTTACAGGGGGTCCCGGGGAGTGTGTCGGTATTTACAGGGGGTCCCGGGGAGTGTGTCGGTATTTACAGGGGGTGTCGGGGAGTGTGTCAGTACTTACAGGGGGTCCCGGGGAATGTGTCAGTATTTACAGGGGTCCTGGGGACTGTCTCAGTATTTAGAGGGGGTCCCGGGGAATGTGTCAGTATTTACAGGGGTCCTGGGGACTGTCTCAGTATTTAGAGGGGGTCCCGGGGAGTGTGTCTGTATTTACAGGGGGTCCCGGGGAATGTGTCAGTATTTACAGGGGTCCTGGGGAGTGTGTCAGTATTTACAGGGGGTGTCGGGGAGTGTGTCTGTATTTACAGGGGGTGTCGGGGAGTGTGCCAGTACTTACTGGGGGTCCCGGGGAGTGTGTCTGTATTTACAGGGGTCCCGGGGAGTGTGTCAGTATTTACAGGGGGTCCTGGGGAGTGTGTCAGTATTTACAGGAGGTCATGGGGAGTGTGTCTGTATTTACAGGGGTCCTGGGGAGTGTGTCAGTATTTACAGGGGGTCCCGGGGAGTGTGTCTGTATTTACAGGGGGTCCCGAGGAGTGAGTCAGTATTTACTGGGGGTCCCGGGGAGTGTGTCAGTATTTGCAGGGGGTCTCGGGGAGTGTGTCAGTGTTTACAGGGGATTCCGGGGAGTGTGTCTGTATTTACAGGGGGTCCAGGGAGTGTGTCAGTATTTACAGGGGGTCCCGGGGAGTGTGTCAGTATTTACAGGAGGTCCCAGGAGTGTGTCAGTATTTACAGGGGGTCCCGAGGAGTGAGTCAGTATTTACCGGGGGTCCCAGGGAGTGTGTCAGTATTTACAGGGGGGTCCCGGAGAGTGTGTCAGTATTTACAGGGGGTCTCGGGGAGTGTGTCAGTGTTTACAGGGGATTCCGGGGAGTGTGTCAGTATTTACAGGGGGTCCCGGGGAGTGTGTCAGTATTTACAGGGGGTGTCGGGGAGTGTGTCAGTTTTACAGGGGGTCCCGGGGAGTGTGTCAGTACTTACAGGGGGTCCCGGGGAATGTGTCAGTATTTACAGGGGTCCTGGGGACTGTCTCAGTATTTACAGGGGATCCCGGGGAGTGTGTCTGTATTTACAGGGGGTCCCGGGGAGTGTGTCAGTACTTACAGGAGGTCCCGGGGAGTGTGTCGGTATTTACAGGGGGTCCCGGGGAGTGTGTCTGTATTTACAGGGGTCCCGGGGAGTGTGTCAGTATTTACAGGGGGTCCCGGGGAGTGTGTCTATATTAACAGGGGGTCCTGGGGAGTGTGTCTGTATTTACAGGGGGTCCCGGGGAGTGTGTCTGTATTTACAGGGGTCCTGGGGACTGTCTCAGTATTTACAGGGGATCCCGGGGAGTGTGTCTATATTAACAGGGGGTCCCGGGGAGTGTGTCAGTATTTACAGGGGGTCCCGGGGAGTGTGTCTGTATTAACAGGGGGTCCCGGGGAGTGTGTCAGTACTTACAGGGGGTCCTGGGGAGTGTGTCTGTATTTACAGGAGGTCATGGGGAATGTGTCAGTATTTACAGGGGGTCCCGGGGAGTGTGTCAGTGTTTACAGGGGCTCTCGGGGAGTGTGTCAGTATTTACAGGGGGTCCCGGGGAGTGTGTCTCTATTTACAGGGGGTCCCGAGGAGTGAGTCAGTATTTACCGGGGGTCCCGGGGAGTGTGTCAGTATTTGCAGGGGGGTCCCGGAGAGTGTGTCAGTATTTACAGGAGGTCCCAGGAGTGTGTCAGTATTTACAGGGGGTCCCGCGGAGTGAGTCAGTATTTACCGGGCGTCCCAGGGAGTGTGTCAGTATTTGCAGGGGGGTCCCGGAGAGTGTGTCAGTATTTACAGGAGGTCCCAGGAGTGTGTCAGTATTTACAGGGAGTCCCGGGGAGTGTGTCAGTACTTACAGGGGGTCCCGGGGAGTGTGTCAGTATTTACAGGGAGTCCCGGGGAGTGTGTCAGTATTTACAGGGGGTCCCGGGGAGTGTGTCAGTATTTACAGGGGGTGTCGGGGAGTGTGTCTGTATTTACAGGGGGTCCCGGGGAGTGTGTCAGTATTTACAGGGGGTCTCGGGGAGTGTGTCTGTATTTACAGGGGGTCCCGGGGAGTGTGTCAGTATTTACAGGGGGTCCCGGGGAGTGTGTCAGTATTTACAGGGGGTGTCGGGGAGTGTGTCTGTATTTACAGGGGGTCCCGGGGAGTGTGTCAGTATTTACAGGGGGTGTCGGGGAGTGTGTCAGTATTTACAGGGGGTCCCGGGGAGTGTGTCTGTATTTACAGGGAGTCCCGGGGAGTGTGTCTGTATTTACAGGGGGTCCCGGGGAGTGTGTCAGTATTTACAGGGGGTCCCGGGGAGTGTGTCTGTATTTACAGGGGATCCCGGGGAGTGTGTCAGTATTTACAGGGGGTCCCGGGGAGTGTGTCAGTATTTACAGGGGGTGTCGGGGAGTGTGTCTGTATTAACAGGGGGTCCTGGGGAGTGTGTCAGTATTTACAGGGGGTCCCGGGGAGTGTGTCTGTATTTACAGGGAGTCCCGGGGAGTGTGTCTGTATTTACAGGGAGTCCCGGGGAGTGAGTCAGTATTTACAGGGGGTCCCGGGGAGTGTGTCTGTATTTACAGGGCGTCCCGGGGAGTGTGTCTGTATTTACAGGGAGTCCCGGGGAGTGTGTCAGTATTTACAGGGGGTCCCGGGGAGTGTGTCAGTATTTACAGGGGTCCCGGGGAGTGTGTCTGTATTTACAGGGAGTCCCGGGGAGTGTGTCAGTATTTACAGGGTGTCCCGGGGAGTGTGTCAGTATTTACAGGGGGTCCCGGGGAGTGTGTCTGTATTTACAGGGGGTGTCGGGGAGTGTGTCTGTATTTACAGGGGTCCCGGGGAGTGTGTCAGTATTTACAGAGGGTCCCGGGGAGTGTGTCTGTATTTACAGGGAGTCCGGGGAATGTGTCAGTATTTACAGGGGATCCCGGGGAGTGTGTCAGTATTTACAGGGGGTCCCGGGGGAGTGTGTCAGTATTTACAGGGGGTGTCGGGGAGTGTGTCTGTATTTACAGGGGTCCCGGGGAGTGTGTCAGTATTTACAGGGGGTCCCGGGGAGTGTGTTTGTATTTACAAGGGTCCCGGGGAGTGTGTCTGTATATACAGGGGGTGCCGGGGAGTGTGTCTGTATTTACAGGGGGTCCCGGGAGTGTGTCAGTATTTACAGGGGGTGTCGGGGAGTGTGTCTGTATTTACAGGGGGTCCCGGGGAGTGTGTCTGTATTTACAGGCGGTCCCGGGGAGTGTGTCTGTATTTACAGGGGTCCCGGGGAGTGTGTCTGTATTTACAGGGGGTCCCGGGGAGTGTGTTTGTATTTACAGGGGTCCCGGGGAGTGTGTCAGTATTTACAGGGAGTCCCCGGGGAGTGTGTCTGTATTTACAGGGGTCCCGGGGAGTGTGTCTGTATTTACAGGGGGTGCCGGGGAGTGTGTCAGTATTTACAGGGGGTGTCGGGGAGTGTGTCTGTATTTACAGGGGGTCCCGGGGAGTGTGTTTGTATTTACAGGGGGTGTCGGGGAGTGTGTCAGTATTTACAGGGGCTCTCGGGGAATGTGTCAGTATTTACAGGGGGTCATGAGGAGTGTGTCAGTATTTACAGGGGGTCCCGGGGAGTGTGTCTGTATTTACAGGGGGTCTTGAGTGTGTCAGTATTTACAGGGGGTCCCGGGGAGTGTGTCTGTATTTACAGGGGGTCCCGGGGAGTGTGTCAGTATTTACAGGGGGTCCCGGGGAGTGTGTCTGTATTTACAGGGGGTCCCGGGGAGTGTGTCTGTATTTACAGGGGGTGTCGGGGAGTGTGTCTGTATTTACAGGGGTCCCGGGGAGTGTGTCAGTATTTACAGAGGGTCCCGGGGGAGTGTGTCTGTATTTACAGGGAGTCCCGGGGAATGTGTCAGTATTTACAGGGGATCCCGGGGAGTGTGTCAGTATTTACAGGGGGTCCCGGGGAGTGTGTCAGTATTTACAGGGGGTGTCGGGGAGTGTGTCTGTATTTACAGGGGTCCCGGGGAGTGTGTCAGTATTTACAGGGGGTCCCGGGGAGTGTGTTTGTATTTACAAGGGTCCCGGGGAGTGTGTCTGTATATACAGGGGGTGCCGGGGAGTGTGTCTGTATTTACAGGGGGTCCCGGGAGTGTGTCAGTATTTACAGGGGGTGTCGGGGAGTGTGTCTGTATTTACAGGGGGTCCCGGGGAGTGTGTCTGTATTTACAGGCGGTCCCGGGGAGTGTGTCTGTATTTACAGGGGTCCCGGGGAGTGTGTCTGTATTTACAGGGGGTCCCGGGGAGTGTGTTTGTATTTACAGGGGTCCCGGGGAGTGTGTCAGTATTTACAGGGAGTCCCGGGGAGTGTGTCTGTATTTACAGGGGTCCCGGGGAGTGTGTCTGTATTTACAGGGGGTGCCGGGGAGTGTGTCAGTATTTACAGGGGGTGTCGGGGAGTGTGTCCTGTATTTACAGGGGGTCCCGGGGAGTGTGTTTGTATTTACAGGGGGTGTCGGGGAGTGTGTCAGTATTTACAGGGGCTCTCGGGGAATGTGTCAGTATTTACAGGGGGTCATGAGGAGTGTGTCAGTATTTACAGGGGGTCCCGGGGAGTGTGTCTGTATTTACAGGGGGTCTTGAGTGTGTCAGTATTTACAGGGGGTCCCGGGGAGTGTGTCTGTATTTACAGGGGGTCCCGGGGAGTGTGTCAGTATTTACAGGGGGTCCCGGGGAGTGTGTCTGTATTTACAGGGGGTCCCGGGGAGTGTGTCAGTATTTACAGGGGATCCCGGGGAGTGTGTCAGTATTTACAGGGGGTCCCGGGGAGTGTGTCAGTACTTACAGGGGGTCCCCGGGGAATGTGTCAGTATTTACAGGGGTCCTGGGGACTGTCTCAGTATTTAGAGGGGGTCCTGGGGAGTGTGTCAGTATTTACAGGGGTCCCGGGGAGTGTGTCGGTATTTACAGGGGATCCCGGGGAGTGTGTCTGTATTTACAGGGGATCCCGGGGAGTGTGTCAGTACTTACAGGGGGTCCCGGGGAGTGTGTCAGTACTTACAGGGGGTCTCGGGGAGTGTGTCTGTATTTACAGGGGGTCCCGGGGAATGTGTCAGTATTTACAGGGGTCCTGGGGACTGTCTCAGTATTTACAGGGGATCCCGGGGAGTGTGTCTGTATTTACAGGGGTCCCGGGGAGTGTGTCAGTATTTACAGGGGGTCCCGGGGAGTGTGTCTGTATTAACAGGGGGTCCCGGGGAGTGTGTCAGTATTTACAGGGGGTCCCGGGGAGTGTGTCTGTATTTACAGGGGGTCCCGGGAAGTGTGTCTGTATTTACAAGGGGTCATGGGGAGTGTGTCTGTATTTACAGGAAGTCCCAGGGAGTGTGTCAGTATTTACAGGGGGTCCCGGGGAGTGTGTCAGTATTTACAGGGGGTCCCGGGGAGTGTGTCCAGTATTTACAGGGGGTCCCGGGGAGTGTGTCTGTATTTACAGGGGGTCCCGGGGAGTGTGTCAGTATTTACAGGGGGTCCCGGGGAGTGTGTCAGTATTTACAGGGGGTGTCGGGGAGTGTGTCAGTATTTACAGGGGGTCCCGGGGAGTGTGTCAGTATTTACAGGGGGTCCCGGGGAGTGTGTCTGTATTTACAGGGGGTCCCGGGGAGTGTGTCAGTATTTACAGTGGGTCCTGGGGAGTGTGTCAGTATTTACAGGGGGTGCCGGGGAGTGTGTCTGTATTTACAGGAGGTCATGGGGAGTGTGTCAGTATTTACAGGGGGTCCCGGGGAGTGTGTCAGTATTTACAGGGAGTCCCGGGGAGTGTGTCTGTGTTTACAGGGGGTCCCGGGGAGTGTGTCTGTATTTACAGGGGGTCCCGGGGAGTGTGTCTGTATTTAAAGGGAGTCCCGGGGAGTGTGTCAGTATTAACAGGGGGTCCCGGGGAGTGTGTCAGTATTTACAGGGAGTCCCGGGGAGTGTGTCAGTATTTACAGGGGGTCCCGGGGAGTGTGTCTGTATTTACAGGGGGTGTCGGGGAGTGTGTCAGTATTTACAGGGGGTCCCGGGGAGTGTGTCAGTATTTACAGGGGGTCCCGGTGAGTGTGTCTGTATTTACAGGGAGTCCCAGGGAGTGTGTCTGTATTTACAGGGGGTCCCAGGGAGTATGTCAGTGTTTACAGGGGGTCCGGGGAGTGTGTCAGTATTTACAGGGGGTGTCGGGGAGTGTGTCAGTATTTACAGGGGATCCCGGGGAGTGTGTCAGTGTTTACAGGGGGTCCGGGGAGTGTGTCAGTATTTACAGGGGGTGTCGGGGAGTGTGTCAGTATTTACAGGGGTCTCGGGGAGTGTGTCAGTATTTACAGTGGGTCATGGGGAGTGTGTCAGTATTTACAGGAGGTCCCGGGGAGTGTGTCTGTATTTACAGGGGGTCCCGGGGAGTGTGTCTGTATTTACAGGGGGTCCCGGGGAGTGTGTCTGTATTTACAGGGGTCCCGGGGAGTGTATCAGTACTTACAGGGGGTCCCGGGGAGTGTGTCTGTATTTACAGGGGTCCCGGGGAGTGTATCAGTACTTACAGGGGGTCCCGGGGAGTGTGTCTGTATTTACAGGAGGTCATGGGGAATGTGTCAGTATTTACAGGGGGTCCCGGGGAGTGTGTCAGTATTTACAGGAGCTCTCGGGGAGTGTGTCAGTATTTACAGGGGGTCCCGGGGAGTGTGTCTGTATTTACAGGGGGTCCCGAGGAGTGAGTCAGTATTTACCGGGGGTCCCGGGGAGTGTGTCAGTATTTACAGGGGGTCCCGGGGAGTGTGTTTGTATTTACAAGGGTCCCGGGGAGTGTGTCTGTATATACAGGGGGTGCCGGGGAGTGTGTCTGTATTTACAGGGGGGTCCCGGGAGTGTGTCAGTATTTACAGGGGGTGTCGGGGAGTGTGTCTGTATTTACAGGGGGTCCCGGGGAGTGTGTCTGTATTTACAGGCGGTCCCGGGGAGTGTGTCTGTATTTACAGGGGTCCCGGGGAGTGTGTCTGTATTTACAGGGGGTCCCGGGGAGTGTGTTTGTATTTACAGGGTCCCGGGGAGTGTGTCAGTATTTACAGGGAGTCCCGGGGAGTGTGTCTGTATTTACAGGGGTCCCGGGGAGTGTGTCTGTATTTACAGGGGGTGCCGGGAGTGTGTCAGTATTTACAGGGGGTGTCGGGGAGTGTGTCTGTATTTACAGGGGGTCCCGGGGAGTGTGTTTGTATTTACAGGGGGTGTCGGGGAGTGTGTCAGTATTTACAGGGGCTCTCGGGGAATGTGTCAGTATTTACAGGGGGTCATGAGGAGTGTGTCAGTATTTACAGGGGGTCCCGGGGAGTGTGTCTGTATTTACAGGGGGTCTTGAGTGTGTCAGTATTTACAGGGGGTCCCGGGGAGTGTGTCTGTATTTACAGGGGGTCCCGGGGAGTGTGTCAGTATTTACAGGGGGTCCCCGGGGAGTGTGTCTGTATTTACAGGGGGTCCCGGGGAGTGTGTC